>NW_026061012.1:0-85000 GCF_929443795.1 Astur gentilis
AGGGATACTGAAGACCTGCAAGTGCTTTCAGGGCTGGCACCTTCCTTGTGGGAGAAGGAGCCAGACGTTTGCCTTTTCAGGAAAAGTTTCTGCTGAGAACGACCACCGTGACATGCTGAGTCTCTGGGAAAGCAGAGATCCCCAGTGCTGTTGCGGCTAAAGATAGGCTGCAGGGGGATAGTGAAGACCAGCAATATCTTTCAGGGCTGGCACCTTCCTTGTGGGAGAAGGAGCCGTAAGTTCGCCATTTCAGAAAAAGGCTCTGCCGAGAGCGAGCACCATGGGATGCTGAGTCTCTGGGAAAGCAGAGATCCCCAGTGCTGTTGTGCCTGAGGATAGGCTGCAGAGGGATACTGAAGACCTGCAAGTTCTTTTAGGTCTGGCACCTTCCTTGTAGGGGAAGGAGCCAGACGTTTTGGTTTTCAGAAAATGTTTCTGCCGAGAGCGAGCACCATTAGATACTGATTCTCTGGGAAAGCAGAGATCCCCAGTGCTGTTGCGGCTAAAGATAGACTGCAGGGGGAAAGTGAAGACCTGCAAGATCTTTCAGGGCTGGCACCTTCCTTGTGGGAGAAGGAGCCAGACGTTTCCCTTTTCAGAAAATGTTTCTGCCGAGAGCGAGTACCATGAGATGCTGAGTCTCTGGGAAAGCAGAGATCCCCAGTGCTGTTTTGCCTGTGGATAGGCTGCCGGGGGATGGTGAAGACCAGTAAGAACTTTCACGGCTGGCACCTTCCTTGTGGGAGGAGCCAGATGTTTGCCTTTTCAGAAAAAGGCTCTGCCGAGAACGAGCACTATGACATGCTGAGTCTCTGGGAAAGCAGAGATCCCCAGTGCTGTTGTGCCTCTGGATAGGCTGCAGGGGGACGGTGAAGACCAGCAAGATCTTTCAGGGCTGCAACATTCCTTGTAGGAGAAGGAGCCAGATATTTGCCTTTCCAGAAAAAGTTTCTGCCGAGAACGAGCACCGTGACATGCTGAGTCTCTGGGAAAGCAGAGATCCCCAGTGCTGTTGTGGCTAAAGATAGGCTGCAGGGGGATATTGAAGACCTACAAGAGATTTCAGGGCTGGCACCTTCCTTGTGGCAGAAGGAGCCGTAAGTTTGCCTTTTCAGAAAAAGGCTCTGCCGAGAACGAGCACTATGACATGCTGATTCTCTGGGAAAGCAGAGATCCCCAGTGCTGTTTTGCCTGTGGATAGGCTGCAGGGGGACGGTGAAGACCAGCAAGATCTTTCAGGGATGGCACCTTCCTTGTAGGAGAAGGAGCCAGACATTTGCCTTTCCAGAAAAAGTTTCTGCCGAGACCGAGCACCATGAGATGCTGAGTCTCTGGGAAAGCAGAGATCCCCAGTGCTGTTGTGGCTAAAGATAGGCTGCAGGGGGACGGTGAAGACCAGCAAGATCTTTCAGGGCTCCACCTTCCTTGTGGGAGAAGGATCCAGACGTTTGCCTTTTCAGAAAATGCCTCTGCCGAGAGCGAGCACCATGAGATGCTGAGTCTCTGGGAAAGCAGAGATCCCCAGTGCTGTTGCGGCTAAAGATAGGCTACAGGGGGATATTGAAGACCTACAAGAGATTTCAGGGCTGGCACCTTCCTTGTGGGAGAAGGAGCCGTAAGTTTGCCTTTTCAGAAAAAAGGCTCCGTCGAAAACGAGCACCATGAGATGCTGAGTCTCTGGGAAAGCAGAGATCCCCAGTGCTGTTGTGCCTGTGGATAGGCTGCAGAGGGATACTGAAGACCTGCAAGTGCTTTCAGGGCTGGCACCTTCCTTGTGGGAGAAGGAGCCAGACGTTTGCCTTTTCAGGAAAAGTTTCTGCTGAGAACGACCACCGTGACATGCTGAGTCTCTGGGAAAGCAGAGATCCCCAGTGCAGTTGCGGCTAAAGATAGGCTGCAGGGGGTAGTGAAGACCAGCAATATCTTTCAGGGCTGGCACCTTCCTTGTGGGAGAAGGAGCCAGACGTTTGCCTTTTCAGAAAAAGTTTTTGCCGAGAACGAGCACTGTGACATGCTGAGTCTCTGGGAAAGCAGAGATCCCCAGTGCTGTTGTGGCTAGAGATAGGCTGCAGGGTGATAGTGAAGACCTAAAAGAGATTTCAGGGCTGGCACCTTCCTTGTGGGAGAAGGAGCCGTAAGTTTGCCTTTTCAGAAAAAGGCTCTGCCGAGAGCGAGCACCATGAGATGCTGAGTCTCTGGGAAAGCAGAGATCCCCAGTGCTGTTGTGCCTGTGGATAGGCTGCAGGGGGACGGTGCAGACCAGCAAGATGTTTCAGGGATGGCACCTTCCTTGTAGGAGAAGGAGCCAGACATTTTCCTTTCCAGAAAAAGTTTCTGCCGAGAACGAGCACCGTGACATGCTGAGTCTCTGGGAAAGCAGAGATTCCCAGTGCTGTTGCGGCTAAAGATAGGCTTCAGGGGGTTGGTGAAGACCAGCAATATCTTTCAGGGCTGGCACCTTTCTTGTGGGAGATGGAGCCAGACTTTTGCCTTTTCAGAAAAAGGCTCTGCCGAGAACGAGAATTATGATATGCGGAGTCTCTGGGAAAGCAGAGATCCCCAGTGCTCTTGTGGCTAAAGATAGGCTGCAGGGGGATAGTGAAGACCAGCAATATCTTTCAGGGCTGGCACCTTCCTTGTGGGAGAAGGAGCCGTAAGTTTGCCTTTTCAGAAAAAGGCTCTGCCGAGAGCGAGCACCATGAGATGCTGAGTCTCTGGGAAAGCAGAGATCCCCAGTGCTGTTGTGCCTGTGGATAGGCTGCAGGGGGACCGTGAAGACCAGCAACATCTTTCAGGGCTGGCACCTTCCTTGTGGGAGAAGGAGCCAGACGTTTGCCTTTTCAGAAAAAGGCTCTGCCGAGAGCGAGCACCATGAGATGCTGAGTCTCTGGGAAAGCAGAGATCCCCAGTGCTGTTGTGGCTAAAGATAGGCTACAGGGGGATATTGAAGACCTACAAGAGATTTCAGGGCTGGCACCTTCCTTGTGGGAGAAGGAGCCGTAAGTTTGCCTTTTCAGAAAAAAGGCTCCGTCGAAAACGAGCACCATGAGATGCTGAGTCTCTGGGAAAGCAGAGATCCCCAGTGCTGTTGTGCCTGTGGATAGGCTGCAGAGGGATACTGAAGACCTGCAAGTGCTTTCAGGGCTGGCACCTTCCTTGTGGGAGAAGGAGCCAGACGTTTGCCTTTTCAGGAAAAGTTTCTGCTGAGAACGACCACCGTGACATGCTGAGTCTCTGGGAAAGCAGAGATCCCCAGTGCTGTTGCGGCTAAAGATAGGCTGCAGGGGGATAGTGAAGACCAGCAATATCTTTCAGGGCTGGCACCTTCCTTGTGGGAGAAGGAGCCGTAAGTTCGCCATTTCAGAAAAAGGCTCTGCCGAGAGCGAGCACCATGGGATGCTGAGTCTCTGGGAAAGCAGAGATCCCCAGTGCTGTTGTGCCTGAGGATAGGCTGCAGAGGGATACTGAAGACCTGCAAGCTCTTTTAGGTCTGGCACCTTCCTTGTAGGGGAAGGAGCCAGACGTTTTGGTTTTCAGAAAATGTTTCTGCCGAGAGCGAGCACCATTAGATACTGATTCTCTGGGAAAGCAGAGATCCCCAGTGCTGTTGCGGCTAAAGATAGACTGCAGGGGGAAAGTGAAGACCTGCAAGATCTTTCAGGGCTGGCACCTTCCTTGTGGGAGAAGGAGCCAGACGTTTCCCTTTTCAGAAAATGTTTCTGCCGAGAGCGAGTACCATGAGATGCTGAGTCTCTGGGAAAGCAGAGATCCCCAGTGCTGTTTTGCCTGTGGATAGGCTGCCGGGGGATGGTGAAGACCAGTAAGAACTTTCACGGCTGGCACCTTCCTTGTGGGAGGAGCCAGATGTTTGCCTTTTCAGAAAAAGGCTCTGCCGAGAACGAGCACTATGACATGCTGAGTCTCTGGTAAAGCAGAGATCCCTAGTGCTGTTGTGCCTGTGGATAGGCTGCAGGGGGACGGTGAAGACCAGCAAGATCTTTCAGGTGTGGCACCTTCCTTGTAGGAGAAGGAGCCAGATATTTGCCTTTCCAGAAAAAGTTTCTGCCGAGAACGAGCACCGTGACATGCTGAGTCTCTGGGAAAGCAGAGATCCCCAGTGCTGTTGTGGCTAAAGATAGGTTGCAGGGGGACGGTGAAGACCAGCAAGATCTTTCAGGGCTGGCACCTTCCTTGTGGGAGAAGGATCCAGACGTTTGCCTTTTCAGAAAAAGCCTCTGCCGAGAGCGAGCACCATGAGATGCTGAGTCTCTGGGAAAGCAGAGATCCCCAGTGCTGTTGTGCCTGTGGATAGGCTGCAGGGGGACCGTGAAGACCAGCAACATCTTTCAGGGCTGGCACCTTCCTTGTGGGAGAAGGAGCCAGACGTTTGCCTTTTCAGAAAAAGGCTCTGCCGAGAGCGAGCACCATGAGATGCTGAGTCTCTGGGAAAGCAGAGATCCCCAGTGCTGTTGTGGCTAAAGATAGGCTACAGGGGGATATTGAAGACCTACAAGAGATTTCAGGGCTGGCACCTTCCTTGTGGGAGAAGGAGCCGTAAGTTTGCCTTTTCAGAAAAAAGGCTCCGTCGAAAACGAGCACCATGAGATGCTGAGTCTCTGGGAAAGCAGAGATCCCCAGTGCTGTTGTGCCTGTGGATAGGCTGCAGAGGGATACTGAAGACCTGCAAGTGCTTTCAGGGCTGGCACCTTCCTTGTGGGAGAAGGAGCCAGACGTTTGCCTTTTCAGGAAAAGTTTCTGCTGAGAACGACCACCGTGACATGCTGAGTCTCTGGGAAAGCAGAGATCCCCAGTGCTGTTGCGGCTAAAGATAGGCTGCAGGGGGATAGTGAAGACCAGCAATATCTTTCAGGGCTGGCACCTTCCTTGTGGGAGAAGGAGCCGTAAGTTCGCCATTTCAGAAAAAGGCTCTGCCGAGAGCGAGCACCATGGGATGCTGAGTCTCTGGGAAAGCAGAGATCCCCAGTGCTGTTGTGCCTGAGGATAGGCTGCAGAGGGATACTGAAGACCTGCAAGCTCTTTTAGGTCTGGCACCTTCCTTGTAGGGGAAGGAGCCAGACGTTTTGGTTTTCAGAAAATGTTTCTGCCGAGAGCGAGCACCATTAGATACTGATTCTCTGGGAAAGCAGAGATCCCCAGTGCTGTTGCGGCTAAAGATAGACTGCAGGGGGAAAGTGAAGACCTGCAAGATCTTTCAGGGCTGGCACCTTCCTTGTGGGAGAAGGAGCCAGACGTTTCCCTTTTCAGAAAATGTTTCTGCCGAGAGCGAGTACCATGAGATGCTGAGTCTCTGGGAAAGCAGAGATCCCCAGTGCTGTTTTGCCTGTGGATAGGCTGCCGGGGGATGGTGAAGACCAGTAAGAACTTTCACGGCTGGCACCTTCCTTGTGGGAGGAGCCAGATGTTTGCCTTTTCAGAAAAAGGCTCTGCCGAGAACGAGCACTATGACATGCTGAGTCTCTGGTAAAGCAGAGATCCCTAGTGCTGTTGTGCCTGTGGATAGGCTGCAGGGGGACGGTGAAGACCAGCAAGATCTTTCAGGGCTGGCACCTTCCTTGTAGGAGAAGGAGCCAGATATTTGCCTTTCCAGAAAAAGTTTCTGCCGAGAACGAGCACCGTGACATGCTGAGTCTCTGGGAAAGCAGAGATCCCCAGTGCTGTTGTGGCTAAAGATAGGCTGCAGGGGGATATTGAAGACCTACAAGAGATTTCAGGGCTGGCACCTTCCTTGTGGCAGAAGGAGCCGTAAGTTTGCCTTTTCAGAAAAAGGCTCTGCCGAGAACGAGCACTATGACATGCTGAGTCTCTGGGAAAGCAGAGATCCCCAGTGCTGTTTTGCCTGTGGATAGGCTGCAGGGGGACGGTGAAGACCAGCAAGATCTTTCAGGAATGGCACCTTCCTTGTAGGAGAAGGAGCCAGACATTTGCCTTTCCAGAAATAGTTTCTGCCGAGAGCGATCACCATGAGATGCAGAGTCTCTGTGAAAGCAGAGATCCCCAGTGCTGTTGTGGCTAAAGATAGGCTGCAGGGGGACGGTGAAGACCAGCAAGATCTTTCAGGGCTCCACCTTCCTTGTGGGAGAAGGATCCAGACGTTTGCCTTTTCAGAAAAAGCCTCTGCCGAGAGCGAGCACCATGAGATGCTGAGTCTCTGGGAAAGCAGAGATCCCCAGTGCTGTTGCGGCTAAAGATAGGCTACAGGGGGATATTGAAGACCTACAAGAGATTTCAGGGCTGGCACCTTCCTTGTGGGAGAAGGAGCCGTAAGTTTGCCTTTTCAGAAAAAAGGCTCCGTCGAAAACGAGCACCATGACATGCTGAGTCTCTGGGAAAGCAGAGATCCCCAGTGCTGTTGTACCTGTGGATAGGCTGCAGAGGGATACTGAAGACCTGCAAGATCTTTCAGGGCTGGCACCTTCCTTGTGGGAGAAGGAGCCAGACGTTTGCCTTTTCAGGAAAAGTTTCTGCTGAGAACGACCACCGTGACATGCTGAGTCTCTGGGAAAGCAGAGATCCCCAGTGCTGTTGCGGCTAAAGATAGGCTGCAGGGGGATAATGAAGACCAGCAATATCTTTCAGGGATGGCACCTTCCTTGTAGGAGAAGGAGCCAGACATTTGCCTTTCCAGAAAAAGTTTCTGCCGAGAGCGAGCACCATGAGATGCTGAGTCTCTGGGAAAGCAGAGATCCCCAGTGCTGTTGTGGCTAAAGATAGGCTGCAGGGGGACCGTGAAGACCAGCAACATCTTTCAGGGCTGGCACCTTCCTTGTGGGAGAAGGAGCCAGACGTTTGCCTTTTCAGAAAAAGGCTCTGCCGAGAGCGAGCACCATGAGATGCTGAGTCTCTGGGAAAGCAGAGATCCCCAGTGCTGTTGCGGCTAAAGATAGGCTGCAGGGGGATATTGAAGACCTACAAGAGATTTCAGGGCTGGCACCTTCCTTGTGGGAGAAGGAGCCGTAAGTTTGCCTTTTCAGAAAAAAGCCTCCGTCGAAAACGAGCACCATGAGATGCTGAGTCTCTGGGAAAGCAGAGATCCCCAGTGCTGTTGTGCCTGTGGATAGGCTGCAGAGGGATACTGAAGACCTGCAAGTGCTTTCAGGGCTGGCACCTTCCTTGTGGGAGAAGGAGCCGTAAGTTTGCCTTTTCAGAAAAAGGCTCTGCCGAGAGCGAGCACCATGAGATGCTGAGTCTCTGGGAAAGCAGAGATCCCCAGTGCTGTTGCGTCTAAAGATAGGCTGCAGGGGGATAGTGAAGACCTGCAAGAGCTTTCAGGTCTGGCACCTTCCTTGTGGGAGAAGGAGCCAGACGTTTGCCTTTAAAGAAAATGTTTCTGCCGAGAGCGAGCACCATGAGATGCTGAGTCTCTGGGAAAGCAGAGATCCCCAGTGCTGTTGTGCCTGTGGATAGGCTGCAGAGGGATACTGAAGACCTACAAGTGCTGTCAGGGCAGGCACCTACCTTGTGGGAGAAGGAGCCAGACGTTTGCCTTTTCAGAAAATGTTTCTGCCGAGAGCGAGCACCATGACATGCTGAGTCTCTCGGATAGCAGAGATCCCCAGTGCTGTTGTGCCGGAGGATAGCCTGCAGGGGGTCTGTGAAGACCAGCAAGATCTTTCAGGGCTGGCACCTTCCTTGTGGAGAAGGATCCAGACGTTTGCCTTTTCAGAAAAAGCCTCTGCCGAGAGCGAGCACCATGAGATGCTGAGTCTCTGGGAAAGCAGAGATCCCCAGTGCTGTTGTGGCTAAAGATAGGCTACAGCGGAACGGTGAAGACCAGCAAGAAATTTCAGAGCTGGCACCTTCCTTGTGGGAGAAGGAGCCATAAGTTTGACTTTTCAGAAAATGTATCTGCCGAGAACGAGCACTATGACATGCTGAGTCTCTGGGAAAGCAGAGATCCCCAGTGCTGTTGTGCCTGTGGATAGGCTGCAGGGGGACGGTGAAGACCAGCAAGATCTTTCAGGGAGGGCACCTTCCTTGTAGGAGAAGGAGCCAGACATTTGCCTTTCCAGAAAAAGTTTCTGCCGAGAACGAGCACCATGACATGCTGAGTCTCTAGGAAAGCAGAGATCCCCAGTGCTGCTGTGGCTAAAGATAGGCTGCAGGGGGACGGTGAAGACCAGCAAGATCTTTCAGGGCTGGCACCTTCCTTGTGGGAGAAGGAGCCGTAAGCTCGCCATTTCAGAAAAAGGCTCTGCCGAGAGCGAGCACCATGGGATGCTGAGTCTCTTGGAAAGCAGAGATCCCCAGTGCTGTTGTGCCTGAGGATAGGCTGCAGAGGGATACTGAAGACCTGCAAGTTCTTTTAGGTCTGGCACCTTCCTTGTAGGGGAAGGAGCCAGACGTTTTGGTTTTCAGAAAATGTTTCTGCCGAGCGAGCACCATTAGATACTGATTCTCTGGGAAAGCAGAGATCCCCAGAGCTGTTGCGGCTAAAGATAGACTGCAGGGGGAAAGTGAAGACCTGCAAGAGCTTTCAGGGCTGGCACCTTGCTTGTGGGAGAAGGAGCCAGACGTTTCCCTTTTCAGAAAATGTTTCTGCCGAGAGTGACCACCATGAGATGCTTAGTCTCTGGGAAAGCAGAGATCCCCAGTGCTGTTTTGCCTGTGGATAGGCTGCCGGGGGATGGTGAAGACCAGTAAGAACTTTCACGGCTGGCACCTTCCTTGTGGGAGGAGCCAGATGTTTGCCTTTTCAGAAAAAGGCTCTGCCGAGAACGAGCACTATGACATGCTGAGTCTCTGGTAAAGCAGAGATCCCTAGTGCTGTTGTGCCTGTGGATAGGCTGCAGGGGGACGGTGAAGACCAGCAAGATCTTTCAGGTGTGGCACCTTCCTTGTAGGAGAAGGAGCCAGATATTTGCCTTTCCAGAAAAAGTTTCTGCCGAGAACGAGCACCGTGACATGCTGAGTCTCTGGGAAAGCAGAGATCCCCAGTGCTGTTGTGGCTAAAGATAGGCTGCAGGGGGACGGTGAAGACCAGCAAGATCTTTCAGGGCTGGCACCTTCCTTGTGGGAGAAGGATCCAGACGTTTGCCTTTTCAGAAAAAGCCTCTGCCGAGAGCGAGCACCATGAGATGCTGCGTCTCTGGGAAAGCAGAGATCCCCAGTGCTGTTGCGGCTAAAGATAGGCTACAGGGGGATATTGAAGACCTACAAGAGATTTCAGGGCTGGCGCCTTCCTTGTGGGAGAAGGAGCCGTAAGTTTGCCTTTTCAGAAAAAGGCTCTGCCGAGAGCGAGCACCATGAGATGCTGAGTCTCTGGGAAAGCAGAGATCCCCAGTGCTGTTGTGCCTGTGGATAGGCTGCAGAGGGATACTGAAGACCTACAAGTGCTGTCAGGGCAGGCACCTTCCTTGTGGGAGAAGGAGCCAGACGTTTGCCTTTTCAGAAAATGTTTCTGCCGAGAGCGAGCACCATGACATGCTGAGTCTCTCGGATAGCAGAGATCCCCAGTGCTGTTGTGCCTGAGGATAGCCTGCAGGGGGTCTGTGAAGACCAGCAAGATCTTTCAGGGCTGGCACCTTCCTTGTGGAGAAGGATCCAGACGTTTGCCTTTTCAGAAAAAGCCTCTGCCGAGAGCGAGCACCATGAGATGCTGAGTCTCTGGGAAAGCAGAGATCCCCAGTGCTGTTGTGGCTAAAGATAGGCTACAGGGGAACGGTGAAGACCAGCAAGAAATTTCAGAGCTGGCACCTTCCTTGTGGGAGAAGGAGCCAGACGTTTGCCTTTTCAGAAAAAGGCTCTGCCGAGAACGAGCACTATGACATGCTGAGTCTCTGGGAAAGCAGAGATCCCTAGTGCTGTTGTGCCTCTGGATAGGCTGCAGGGGGACGGTGAAGACCAGCAAGATCTTTCAGGGCTGGCACCTTCCTTGTAGGAGAAGGAGCCAGACGTTTGCCTTTTCAGAAAAAGGCTCTGCCGAGAGCGAGCACAATGAGATGCTGAGTCTCTGGGAAAGCAGAGATCCCCAGTGCTGTTGTGGCTAAAGATAGGCTGCAGGGGGATAATGAATACCTTCAAGTGCTTTTAGGGCTGGCACCTTCCTTGTGGGAGAAGGAGCCAGACGTTTGCCTTTTCAGAAAAAGGCTCTGCCGAGATCGAGCACGATGAGATTCTGAGTCTCTGGGAAAGCAGAGATCCCCAGTGCTGTTGTGCCTGTGGATAGGCTGCCGGCGGATGGTGAAGACCAGTAAGATCTTTCAGGGCTGACACCTTCCTTGGGGGAGAAGGAGCCGTAAGTTTGCCTTTTCAGAAAAAGTTTCTGCCGAGAACGAGCACCGTGACATGCTGAGTCTCTGGGAAAGCAGAGATCCCCAGTGCTGTTGTGCCTCTGGATAGGCTGCAGGGGGACGGTGAAGACCAGCAAGATCTTTCAGGGCTGGCACCTTCCCTGTGGGAGAAGGAGCCAGACGTTTGCCTTTTCAGAAAAAGTTTCTGCCGAGAACGAGCACCATGACATGCAGAGTCTCTGGGAAAGCAGAGATCCCCAGTGCTGTTCCGGCTCTAGATAGGCTGCAGAGCGATAGTGAAGAGCAGCAAGAGCTTTCAGGGCTGGCACCTTCCTTGTGGGAGAAGGAGCCAGACGTTTGCCTTTTCAGAAAAAGTTTTTGCCGAGAACGAGCACTGTGACATGCTGAGTCTCTGGGAAAGCAGAGATCCCCAGTGCTGTTGTGGCTAGAGATAGGCTGCAGGGTGATAGTGAAGACCTAAAAGAGATTTCAGGGCTGGCACCTTCCTTGTGGGAGAAGGAGCCGTAAGTTTGCCTTTTCAGAAAAAGGCTCTGCCGAGAGCGAGCACCATGAGATGCTGAGTCTCTGGGAAAGCAGAGATCCCCAGTGCTGTTGTGCCTGTGGATAGGCTGCAGGGGGACGCTGAAGAGCAGTAAGATCTTTCAGGGCTGGCACCTTCCTTGTGGGAGAAGGAGCCAGACGTTTGCATTTTCAGAATATGTTTTGCCGAGAGCGAGCACCATGAGATGCTGAGTCTCTAGGAAAGCAGAGATCCCCAGTGCTGTTGTGGCTAAAGATAGGCTACAGGGGGACGGTGAAGAGCAGTAAGATCTTTCAGGGCTGGCACCTTCATTGTGGGAGAAGGAGCCAGACGTTTGCCTTTTTAGAAATAGGCTCTGCCGAGAGCGAGCACCATGACATGCTGAGTCTCTGGGAAAGCAGAGATCCCCAGTGCTGTTGTGGCTAAAGATAGGCTGCAGGGGGACGGTGAAGACCAGCAAGATCTTTCAGGGCTCCACCTTCCTTGTGGGAGAAGGATCCAGACGTTTGCCTTTTCAGAAAAAGCCTCTGCCGAGAGCGAGCACCATGAGATGCTGAGTCTCTGGGAAAGCAGAGATCCCCAGTGCTGTTGCGGCTAAAGATAGGCTACAGGGGGATATTGAAGACCTACAAGAGATTTCAGGGCTGGCACCTTCCTTGTGGGAGAAGGAGCCGTAAGTTTGCCTTTTCAGAAAAAAGGCTCCGTCGAAAACGAGCACCATGACATGCTGAGTCTCTGGGAAAGCAGAGATCCCCAGTGCTGTTGTACCTGTGGATAGGCTGCAGAGGGATACTGAAGACCTGCAAGTGCTTTCAGGGCTGGCACCTTCCTTGTGGGAGAAGGAGCCAGACGTTTGCCTTTTCAGGAAAAGTTTCTGCTGAGAACGACCACCGTGACATGCTGAGTCTCTGGGAAAGCAGAGATCCCCAGTGCTGTTGCGGCTAAAGATAGGCTGCAGGGGGATAATGAAGACCAGCAATATCTTTCAGGGATGGCACCTTCCTTGTAGGAGAAGGAGCCAGACATTTGCCTTTCCAGAAAAAGTTTCTGCCGAGAGCGAGCACCATGAGATGCTGAGTCTCTGGGAAAGCAGAGATCCCCAGTGCTGTTGTGGCTAAAGATAGGCTGCAGGGGGACCGTGAAGACCAGCAACATCTTTCAGGGCTGGCACCTTCCTTGTGGGAGAAGGAGCCAGACGTTTGCCTTTTCAGAAAAAGGCTCTGCCGAGAGCGAGCACCATGAGATGCTGAGTCTCTGGGAAAGCAGAGATCCCCAGTGCTGTTGCGGCTAAAGATAGGCTACAGGGGGATATTGAAGACCTACAAGAGATTTCAGGGCTGGCACCTTCCTTGTGGGAGAAGGAGCCGTAAGTTTGCCTTTTCAGAAAAAAGCCTCCGTCGAAAACGAGCACCATGAGATGCTGAGTCTCTGGGAAAGCAGAGATCCCCAGTGCTGTTGTGCCTGTGGATAGGCTGCAGAGGGATACTGAAGACCTGCAAGTGCTTTCAGGGCTGGCACCTTCCTTGTGGGAGAAGGAGCCCTAAGTTTGCCTTTTCAGAAAAAGGCTCTGCCGAGAGCGAGCACCATGAGATGCTGAGTCTCTGGGAAAGCAGAGATCCCCAGTGCTGTTGCGTCTAAAGATAGGCTGCAGGGGGATAGTGAAGACCTGCAAGAGCTTTCAGGTCTGGCACCTTCCTTGTGGGAGAAGGAGCCAGACGTTTGCCTTTAAAGAAAATGTTTCTGCCGAGAGCGAGCACCATGAGATGCTGAGTCTCTGGGAAAGCAGAGATCCCCAGTGCTGTTGTGCCTGTGGATAGGCTGCAGAGGGATACTGAAGACCTACAAGTGCTGTCAGGGCAGGCACCTACCTTGTGGGAGAAGGAGCCAGACGTTTGCCTTTTCAGAAAATGTTTCTGCCGAGAGCGAGCACCATGACATGCTGAGTCTCTCGGATAGCAGAGATCCCCAGTGCTGTTGTGCCGGAGGATAGCCTGCAGGGGGTCTGTGAAGACCAGCAAGATCTTTCAGGGCTGGCACCTTCCTTGTGGAGAAGGATCCAGACGTTTGCCTTTTCAGAAAAAGCCTCTGCCGAGAGCGAGCACCATGAGATGCTGAGTCTCTGGGAAAGCAGAGATCCCCAGTGCTGTTGTGGCTAAAGATAGGCTACAGCGGAACGGTGAAGACCAGCAAGAAATTTCAGAGCTGGCACCTTCCTTGTGGGAGAAGGAGCCATAAGTTTGACTTTTCAGAAAATGTATCTGCCGAGAACGAGCACTATGACATGCTGAGTCTCTGGGAAAGCAGAGATCCCCAGTGCTGTTGTGCCTGTGGATAGGCTGCAGGGGGACGGTGAAGACCAGCAAGATCTTTCAGGGAGGGCACCTTCCTTGTAGGAGAAGGAGCCAGACATTTGCCTTTCCAGAAAAAGTTTCTGCCGAGAACGAGCACCATGACATGCTGAGTCTCTAGGAAAGCAGAGATCCCCAGTGCTGCTGTGGCTAAAGATAGGCTGCAGGGGGACGGTGAAGACCAGCAAGATCTTTCAGGGCTGGCACCTTCCTTGTGGGAGAAGGAGCCGTAAGCTCGCCATTTCAGAAAAAGGCTCTGCCGAGAGCGAGCACCATGGGATGCTGAGTCTCTTGGAAAGCAGAGATCCCCAGTGCTGTTGTGCCTGAGGATAGGCTGCAGAGGGATACTGAAGACCTGCAAGTTCTTTTAGGTCTGGCACCTTCCTTGTAGGGGAAGGAGCCAGACGTTTTGGTTTTCAGAAAATGTTTCTGCCGAGCGAGCACCATTAGATACTGATTCTCTGGGAAAGCAGAGATCCCCAGAGCTGTTGCGGCTAAAGATAGACTGCAGGGGGAAAGTGAAGACCTGCAAGAGCTTTCAGGGCTGGCACCTTGCTTGTGGGAGAAGGAGCCAGACGTTTCCCTTTTCAGAAAATGTTTCTGCCGAGAGTGACCACCATGAGATGCTTAGTCTCTGGGAAAGCAGAGATCCCCAGTGCTGTTTTGCCTGTGGATAGGCTGCCGGGGGATGGTGAAGACCAGTAAGAACTTTCACGGCTGGCACCTTCCTTGTGGGAGGAGCCAGATGTTTGCCTTTTCAGAAAAAGGCTCTGCCGAGAACGAGCACTATGACATGCTGAGTCTCTGGTAAAGCAGAGATCCTTAGTGCTGTTGTGCCTGTGGATAGGCTGCAGGGGGACGGTGAAGACCAGCAAGATCTTTCAGGTGTGGCACCTTCCTTGTAGGAGAAGGAGCCAGATATTTGCCTTTCCAGAAAAAGTTTCTGCCGAGAACGAGCACCGTGACATGCTGAGTCTCTGGGAAAGCAGAGATCCCCAGTGCTGTTGTGGCTAAAGATAGGCTGCAGGGGGACGGTGAAGACCAGCAAGATCTTTCAGGGCTGGCACCTTCCTTGTGGGAGAAGGATCCAGACGTTTGCCTTTTCAGAAAAAGCCTCTGCCGAGAGCGAGCACCATGAGATGCTGCGTCTCTGGGAAAGTAGAGATCCCCAGTGCTGTTGCGGCTAAAGATAGGCTACAGGGGGATATTGAAGACCTACAAGAGATTTCAGGGCTGGCGCCTTCCTTGTGGGAGAAGGAGCCGTAAGTTTGCCTTTTCAGAAAAAGGCTCTGCCGAGAGCGAGCACCATGAGATGCTGAGTCTCTGGGAAAGCAGAGATCCCCAGTGCTGTTGTGCCTGTGGATAGGCTGCAGAGGGATACTGAAGACCTACAAGTGCTGTCAGGGCAGGCACCTTCCTTGTGGGAGAAGGAGCCAGACGTTTGCCTTTTCAGAAAATGTTTCTGCCGAGAGCGAGCACCATGACATGCTGAGTCTCTCGGATAGCAGAGATCCCCAGTGCTGTTGTGCCTGAGGATAGCCTGCAGGGGGTCTGTGAAGACCAGCAAGATCTTTCAGGGCTGGCACCTTCCTTGTGGAGAAGGATCCAGACGTTTGCCTTTTCAGAAAAAGCCTCTGCCGAGAGCGAGCACCATGAGATGCTGAGTCTCTGGGAAAGCAGAGATCCCCAGTGCTGTTGTGGCTAAAGATAGGCTACAGGGGAACGGTGAAGACCAGCAAGAAATTTCAGAGCTGGCACCTTCCTTGTGGGAGAAGGAGCCATAAGTTTGACTTTTCAGAAAATGTATCTGCCGAGAACGAGCACTATGACATGCTGAGTCTCTGGGAAAGCAGAGATCCCCAGTGCTGTTTTGCCTGTGGATAGGCTGCCGGGGGATGGTGAAGACCAGTAAGAACTTTCACGGCTGGCACCTTCCTTGTGGGAGGAGCCAGATGTTTGCCTTTTCAGAAAAAGGCTCTGCCGAGAACGAGCACTATGACATGCTGAGTCTCTGGTAAAGCAGAGATCCCTAGTGCTGTTGTGCCTCTGGATAGGCTGCAGGGGGACGGTGAAGACCAGCAAGATCTTTCAGGGCTGGCACCTTCCTTGTAGGAGAAGGAGCCAGACGTTTGCCTTTTCAGAAAAAGGCTCTGCCGAGAGCGAGCACAATGAGATGCTGAGTCTCTGGGAAAGCAGAGATCCCCAGTGCTGTTGTGGCTAAAGATAGGCTGCAGGGGGATAATGAATACCTTCAAGTGCTTTTAGGGCTGGCACCTTCCTTGTGGGAGAAGGAGCCAGACGTTTGCCTTTTCAGAAAAAGGCTCTGCCGAGATCGAGCACGATGAGATTCTGAGTCTCTGGGAAAGCAGAGATCCCCAGTGCTGTTGTGCCTGTGGATAGGCTGCCGGCGGATGGTGAAGACCAGTAAGATCTTTCAGGGCTGACACCTTCCTTGGGGGAGAAGGAGCCGTAAGTTTGCCTTTTCAGAAAAAGTTTCTGCCGAGAACGAGCACCGTGACATGCTGAGTCTCTGGGAAAGCAGAGATCCCCAGTGCTGTTGTGCCTCTGGATAGGCTGCAGGGGGACGGTGAAGACCAGCAAGATCTTTCAGGGCTGGCACCTTCCCTGTGGGAGAAGGAGCCAGACGTTTGCCTTTTCAGAAAAAGTTTCTGCCGAGAACGAGCACCATGACATGCAGAGTCTCTGGGAAAGCAGAGATCCCCAGTGCTGTTCCGGCTCTAGATAGGCTGCAGAGCGATAGTGAAGAGCAGCAAGAGCTTTCAGGGCTGGCACCTTCCTTGTGGGAGAAGGAGCCAGACGTTTGCCTTTTCAGAAAAAGTTTTTGCCGAGAACGAGCACTGTGACATGCTGAGTCTCTGGGAAAGCAGAGATCCCCAGTGCTGTTGTGGCTAGAGATAGGCTGCAGGGTGATAGTGAAGACCTAAAAGAGATTTCAGGGCTGGCACCTTCCTTGTGGGAGAAGGAGCCGTAAGTTTGCCTTTTCAGAAAAAGGCTCTGCCGAGAGCGAGCACCATGAGATGCTGAGTCTCTGGGAAAGCAGAGATCCCCAGTGCTGTTGTGCCTGTGGATAGGCTGCAGGGGGACGCTGAAGAGCAGTAAGATCTTTCAGGGCTGGCACCTTCCTTGTGGGAGAAGGAGCCAGACGTTTGCATTTTCAGAATATGTTTTGCCGAGAGCGAGCACCATGAGATGCTGAGTCTCTAGGAAAGCAGAGATCCCCAGTGCTGTTGTGGCTAAAGATAGGCTACAGGGGGACGGTGAAGAGCAGTAAGATCTTTCAGGGCTGGCACCTTCATTGTGGGAGAAGGAGCCAGACGTTTGCCTTTTTAGAAATAGGCTCTGCCGAGAGCGAGCACCATGACATGCTGAGTCTCTGGGAAAGCAGAGATCCCCAGTGCTGTTGTGGCTAAAGATAGGCTGCAGGGGGATAGTGAAGACCTGCAAGAGCTTTCAGGGCTGGCACCTTCCTTGTGGGAGAAGGAGCCAGATTTTGGCCTTTTCAGAAAAAGGCTCTGCCGAGAGCGAGCACCATGAGATGCTGAGTCTCTGGGAAAGCAGATATCCCCAGTGCTGTTGCGTCTAAAGATAGGCTGCAGGGGGATAGTGAAGACCTGCAAGAGCTTTCAGGTCTGGCACCTTCCTTGTGGGAGAAGGAGCCAGACGTTTGCCTTTAAAGAAAATGTTTCTGCCGAGAGCGAGCACCATGAGATGCTGAGTCTCTGGGAAAGCAGAGATCCCCAGTGCTGTTGTGCCTGTGGATAGGCTGCAGAGGGATACTGAAGACCTACAAGTGCTTTCAGGGCAGGCACCTTCCTTGTGGGAGAAGGAGCCAGACGTTTGCCTTTTCAGAAAATGTTTCTGCCGAGAGCGAGCACCATGACATGCTGAGTCTCTCGGATAGCAGAGATCCCCAGTGCTGTTGTGGCTAAAGATAGGCTGCAGGGGGACGATGAAGACCAGCAAGATCTTTCAGGGCTGGCACCTTCCTTGTGGAGAAGGATCCAGACGTTTGCCTTTTCAGAAAAAGCCTCTGCCGAGAGCGAGCACCATGAGATGCTGAATCTCTGGGAAAGCAGAGATCCCCAGTGCTGTTGTGGCTAAAGATAGGCTACAGGGGAACGGTGAAGACCAGCAAGAAATTTCAGAGCTGGCACCTTCCTTGTGAGAGAAGGAGCCATAAGTTTTACTTTTCAGAAAATGTATCTGCCGAGAACGAGCACTATGACATGCTGAGTCTCTGGGAAAGCAGAGATCCCCAGTGCTGTTGTGCCTGTGGATAGGCTGCAGGGGGACGGTGAAGACCAGCAAGATCTTTCAGGTCTGGCACCTTCCTTGTAGGAGAAGGAGCCAGACATTTGCCTTTCCAGAAAAAGTTTCTGCCGAGAACGAGCACCATGACATGCTGAGTCTCTAGGAAAGCAGAGATCCCCAGTGCTGCTGTGGCTAAAGATAGGCTGCAGGGGGACGGTGAAGACCAGCAAGATCTTTCAGGGCTGGCACCTTCCTTGTGGGAGAAGGAGCCGTAAGTTCGCCATTTCAGAAAAAGGCTCTGCCGAGAGCGAGCACCATGGGATGCTGAGTCTCTGGGAAAGCAGAGATCCCCAGTGCTGTTGTGCCTGTGGATAGGCTGCAGAGGGATACTGAAGACCTGCAAGTTCTTTTAGGTCTGGCACCTTCCTTGTAGGGGAAGGAGCCAGACGTTTTGGTTTTCAGAAAATGTTTCTGCCGAGAGCGAGCACCATTAGATACTGATTCTCTGGGAAAGCAGAGATCCCCAGTGCTGTTGCGGCTAAAGATAGACTGCAGGGGGAAAGTGAAGACCTGCAAGAGCTTTCAGGGCTGGCACCTTGCTTGTCGGAGAAGGAGCCAGCCGTTTGCCTTTTCAGAAAATGTTTCTGCCGAGAGTGACCACCATGAGATGCTTAGTCTCTGGGAAAGCAGAGATCCCCAGTGCTGTTGTGCCTGAGGATAGGCTGCAGGGTGTCTGTGAAGACCAGCAAGATCTTTCAGGGCTGTCACCTTCCTTGTGGGAGAAGGAGCCAGACGTTTCCCTTTTCAGAAAATGTTTCTGCCGAGAGCGAGTACCATGAGATGCTGAGTCTCTGGGAAAGCAGAGATCCCCAGTGCTGTTTTGCCTGTGGATAGGCTGCCGGGGGATGGTGAAGACCAGTAAGAACTTTCACGGCTGGCACCTTCCTTGTGGGAGGAGCCAGATGTTTGCCTTTTCAGAAAAAGGCTCTGCCGAGAACGAGCACTATGACATGCTGAGTCTCTGGTAAAGCAGAGATCCCTAGTGCTGTTGTGCCTGTGGATAGGCTGCAGGGGGACGGTGAAGACCAGCAAGATCTTTCAGGGCTGGCACCTTCCTTGTAGGAGAAGGAGCCAGATATTTGCCTTTCCAGAAAAAGTTTCTGCCGAGAACGAGCACAATGAGATGCTGAGTCTCTGGGAAAGCAGAGATCCCCAGTGCTGTTGCGGCTAAAGATAGTCTGCAGGGTGAGAGTGAAGACCTAAAAGAGATATCAGGACTGGCACCTTCCTTGTGGGAGAAGGAGCCGTAAGTTTGTCTTACAGAAAAAGGCTCAGCCGAGAGCGAGCACCATGAGATGCTGAGTCTCTGGGAAAGCAGAGATCCCCAGTGCTGTTGTGCCTGAGGATAGGCTGCAGAGGGATACTGAAGACCTGCAAGTGCTTTTAGGTCTGGCACCTTCCTTGTGGGAGAAGGAGCCAGACGTTTGCATTTTCAGAATATGTTTTGCCAAGAGCGAGCACCATGAGATGCTGAGTCTCTAGGAAAGCAGAGATCCCCAGTGCTGTTGTGGCTAAAGATAGGCTACAGGGGGACGGTGAAGAGCAGTAAGATCTTTCAGGGCTGGCACCTTCATTGTGGGAGAAGGAGCCAGACGTTTGCCTTTTTAGAAATAGGCTCTGCCGAGAGCGAGCACCATGACATGCTGAGTCTCTGGGAAAGCAGAGATCCCCAGTGCTGTTGTGGCTAAAGATAGGCTGCAGGGGGATAGTGAAGACCTGCAAGAGCTTTCAGGGCTGGCACCTTCCTTGTGGGAGAAGGAGCCAGATGTTGGCCTTTTAAGAAAAAGGCTCTGCCGAGAGCGAGCACCATGAGATGCTGAGTCTCTGGGAAAGCAGATATCCCCAGTGCTGTTGCGTCTAAAGATAGGCTGCAGGGGGATAGTGAAGACCTGCAAGAGCTTTCAGGTCTGGCACCTTCCTTGTGGGAGAAGGAGCCAGACGTTTGCCTTTAAAGAAAATGTTTCTGCCGAGAGCGAGCACCATGAGATGCTGAGTCTCTGGGAAAGCAGAGATCCCCAGTGCTGTTGTGCCTCTGGATAGGCTGCAGAGGGATACTGAAGACCTACAAGTGCTTTCAGGGCAGGCACCTTCCTTGTGGGAGAAGGAGCCAGACGTTTGCCTTTTCAGAAAATGTTTCTGCCGAGAGCGAGCACCATGACATGCTGAGTCTCTCGGATAGCAGAGATCCCCAGTGCTGTTGTGGCTAAAGATAGGCTGCAGGGGGACGATGAAGACCAGCAAGATCTTTCAGGGCTGGCACCTTCCTTGTGGAGAAGGATCCAGACGTTTGCCTTTTCAGAAAAAGCCTCTGCCGAGAGCGAGCACCATGAGATGCTGAATCTCTGGGAAAGCAGAGATCCCCAGTGCTGTTGTGGCTAAAGATAGGCTACAGGGGAACGGTGAAGACCAGCAAGAAATTTCAGAGCTGGCACCTTCCTTGTGGGAGAAGGAGCCATAAGTTTGACTTTTTAGAAAATGTATCTGCCGAGAACGAGCACTATGACATGCTGAGTCTCTGGGAAAGCAGAGATCCCCAGTGCTGTTGTGCCTGTGGATAGGCTGCAGGGGGACGGTGAAGACCAGCAAGATCTTTCAGGTCTGGCACCTTCCTTGTAGGAGAAGGAGCCAGACATTTGCCTTTCCAGAAAAAGTTTCTGCCGAGAACGAGCACCATGACATGCTGAGTCTCTAGGAAAGCAGAGATCCCCAGTGCTGCTGTGGCTAAAGATAGGCTGCAGGGGGACGGTGAAGACCAGCAAGATCTTTCAGGGCTGGCACCTTCCTTGTGGGAGAAGGAGCCGTAAGTTCGCCATTTCAGAAAAAGGCTCTGCCGAGAGCGAGCACCATGGGATGCTGAGTCTCTGGGAAAGCAGAGATCCCCAGTGCTGTTGTGCCTGAGGATAGGCTGCAGAGGGATACTGAAGACCTGCAAGTTCTTTTAGGTCTGGCACCTTCCTTGTAGGGGAAGGAGCCAGACGTTTTGGTTTTCAGAAAATGTTTCTGCCGAGAGCGAGCACCATTAGATACTGATTCTCTGGGAAAGCAGAGATCCCCAGTGCTGTTGCAGCTAAAGATAGACTGCAGGGGGAAAGTGAAGACCTGCAAGAGCTTTCAGGGCTGGCACCTTGCTTGTCGGAGAAGGAGCCAGCCGTTTGCCTTTTCAGAAAATGTTTCTGCCGAGAGTGACCACCATGAGATGCTTAGTCTCTGGGAAAGCAGAGATCCCCAGTGCTGTTGTGCCTGAGGATAGGCTGCAGGGGGTCTGTGAAGACCAGCAAGATCTTTCAGGGCTGGCACCTTCCTTGTGGGAGAAGGAGCCAGACGTTTCCCTTTTCAGAAAATGTTTCTGCCGAGAGCGAGTACCATGAGATGCTGAGTCTCTGGGAAAGCAGAGATCCCCAGTGCTGTTTTGCCTGTGGATAGGCTGCCGGGGGATGGTGAAGACCAGTAAGAACTTTCACGGCTGGCACCTTCCTTGTGGGAGGAGCCAGATGTTTGCCTTTTCAGAAAAAGGCTCTGCCGAGAACGAGCACTATGACATGCTGAGTCTCTGGTAAAGCAGAGATCCATAGTGCTGTTGTGCCTCTGGATAGGCTGCAGGGGGACGGTGAAGACCAGCAAGATCTTTCAGGGCTGGCACCTTCCTTGTAGGAGAAGGAGCCAGACGTTTGCCTTTTCAGAAAAAGGCTCTGCCGAGAGCGAGCACAATGAGATGCTGAGTCTCTGGGAAAGCAGAGATCCCCAGTGCTGTTGTGGCTAAAGATAGGCTGCAGGGGGATAATGAATACCTTCAAGATCTTTCAGGGCTGGCACCTTCCTTGTGGGAGAAGGAGCCAGACGTTTGCCTTTTCAGAAAAAGGCTCTGCCGAGATCGAGCACGATGAGATTCTGAGTCTCTGGGAAAGCAGAGATCCCCAGTGCTGTTGTGCTTGTGGATAGGCTGCCGGCGGATGGTGAAGACCAGTAAGATCTTTCAGGGCTGACACCTTCCTTGGGGGAGAAGGAGCCGTAAGTTTGCCTTTTCAGAAAAAGTTTCTGCCGAGAACGAGCACCGTGACATGCTGAGTCTCTGGGAAAGCAGAGATCCCCAGTGCTGTTGTGCCTCTGGATAGGCTGCAGGGGGACGGTGAAGACCAGCAAGATCTTTCAGGGCTGGCACCTTCCCTGTGGGAGAAGGAGCCAGACGTTTGCCTTTTCAGAAAAAGTTTCTGCCGAGAACGAGCACCATGACATGCAGAGTCTCTGGGAAAGCAGAGATCCCCAGTGCTGTTCCGGCTCTAGATAGGCTGCAGAGCGATAGTGAAGAGCAGCAAGAGCTTTCAGGGCTGGCACCTTCCTTGTGGGAGAAGGAGCCAGACGTTTGCCTTTTCAGAAAAAGTTTTTGCCGAGAACGAGCACTGTGACATGCTGAGTCTCTGGGAAAGCAGAGATCCCCAGTGCTGTTGTGGCTAGAGATAGGCTGCAGGGTGATAGTGAAGACCTAAAAGAGATTTCAGGGCTGGCACCTTCCTTGTGGGAGAAGGAGCCGTAAGTTTGCCTTTTCAGAAAAAGGCTCTGCCGAGAGCGAGCACCATGAGATGCTGAGTCTCTGGGAAAGCAGAGATCCCCAGTGCTGTTGTGCCTGTGGATAGGCTGCAGGGGGACGCTGAAGAGCAGTAAGATCTTTCAGGGCTGGCACCTTCCTTGTGGGAGAAGGAGCCAGACGTTTGCATTTTCAGAATATGTTTTGCCGAGAGCGAGCACCATGAGATGCTGAGTCTCTAGGAAAGCAGAGATCCCCAGTGCTGTTGTGGCTAAAGATAGGCTACAGGGGGACGGTGAAGGTCAGTAAGATCTTTCAGGGCTGGCACCTTCATTGTGGGAGAAGGAGCCGTAAGTTCGCCATTTCAGAAAAAGGCTCTGCCGAGAGCGAGCACCATGGGATGCTGAGTCTCTGGGAAAGCAGAGATCCCCAGTGCTGTTGTGCCTGAGGATAGGCTGCAGAGGGATACTGAAGACCTGCAAGTTCTTTTAGGTCTGGCACCTTCCTTGTAGGGGAAGGAGCCAGACGTTTTGGTTTTCAGAAAATGTTTCTGCCGAGAGCGAGCACCATTAGATACTGATTCTCTGGGAAAGCAGAGATCCCCAGTGCTGTTGCAGCTAAAGATAGACTGCAGGGGGAAAGTGAAGACCTGCAAGAGCTTTCAGGGCTGGCACCTTGCTTGTCGGAGAAGGAGCCAGCCGTTTGCCTTTTCAGAAAATGTTTCTGCCGAGAGTGACCACCATGAGATGCTTAGTCTCTGGGAAAGCAGAGATCCCCAGTGCTGTTGTGCCTGAGGATAGGCTGCAGGGTGTCTATGAAGACCAGCAAGATCTTTCAGGGCTGGCACCTTCCTTGTGGGAGAAGGAGCCAGACGTTTCCCTTTTCAGAAAATGTTTCTGCCGAGAGCGAGTACCATGAGATGCTGAGTCTCTGGGAAAGCAGAGATCCCCAGTGCTGTTTTGCCTGTGGATAGGCTGCCGGGGGATGGTGAAGACCAGTAAGAACTTTCACGGCTGGCACCTTCCTTGTGGGAGGAGCCAGATGTTTGCCTTTTCAGAAAAAGGCTCTGCCGAGAACGAGCACTATGACATGCTGAGTCTCTGGTAAAGCAGAGATCCATAGTGCTGTTGTGCCTCTGGATAGGCTGCAGGGGGACGGTGAAGACCAGCAAGATCTTTCAGGGCTGGCACCTTCCTTGTAGGAGAAGGAGCCAGACGTTTGCCTTTTCAGAAAAAGGCTCTGCCGAGAGCGAGCACAATGAGATGCTGAGTCTCTGGGAAAGCAGAGATCCCCAGTGCTGTTGTGGCTAAAGATAGGCTGCAGGGGGATAATGAATACCTTCAAGATCTTTCAGGGCTGGCACCTTCCTTGTGGGAGAAGGAGCCAGACGTTTGCCTTTTCAGAAAAAGGCTCTGCCGAGATCGAGCACGATGAGATTCTGAGTCTCTGGGAAAGCAGAGATCCCCAGTGCTGTTGTGCTTGTGGATAGGCTGCCGGCGGATGGTGAAGACCAGTAAGATCTTTCAGGGCTGACACCTTCCTTGGGGGAGAAGGAGCCGTAAGTTTGCCTTTTCAGAAAAAGTTTCTGCCGAGAACGAGCACCGTGACATGCTGAGTCTCTGGGAAAGCAGAGATCCCCAGTGCTGTTGTGCCTCTGGATAGGCTGCAGGGGGACGGTGAAGACCAGCAAGATCTTTCAGGGCTGGCACCTTCCCTGTGGGAGAAGGAGCCAGACGTTTGCCTTTTCAGAAAAAGTTTCTGCCGAGAACGAGCACCATGACATGCAGAGTCTCTGGGAAAGCAGAGATCCCCAGTGCTGTTCCGGCTCTAGATAGGCTGCAGAGCGATAGTGAAGAGCAGCAAGAGCTTTCAGGGCTGGCACCTTCCTTGTGGGAGAAGGAGCCAGACGTTTGCCTTTTCAGAAAAAGTTTTTGCCGAGAACGAGCACAGTGACATGCTGAGTCTCTGGGAAAGCAGAGATCCCCAGTGCTGTTGTGGCTAGAGATAGGCTGCAGGGTGATAGTGAAGACCTAAAAGAGATTTCAGGGCTGGCACCTTCCTTGTGGGAGAAGGAGCCGTAAGTTTGCCTTTTCAGAAAAAGGCTCTGCCGAGAGCGAGCACCATGAGATGCTGAGTCTCTGGGAAAGCAGAGATCCCCAGTGCTGTTGTGCCTGTGGATAGGCTGCAGGGGGACGCTGAAGAGCAGTAAGATCTTTCAGGGCTGGCACCTTCCTTGTGGGAGAAGGAGCCAGAAGTTTGCATTTTCAGAATATGTTTTGCCGAGAGCGAGCACCATGAGATGCTGAGTCTCTAGGAAAGCAGAGATCCCCAGTGCTGTTGTGGCTAAAGATAGGCTACAGGGGGACGGTGAAGAGCAGTAAGATCTTTCAGGGCTGGCACCTTCATTGTGGGAGAAGGAGCCAGACGTTTGCCTTTTTAGAAATAGGCTCTGCCGAGAGCGAGCACCATGAGATGCTGAGTCTCTGGGAAAGCAGAGATCCCCAGTGCTGTTGTGCCTGTGGATAGCCTGCAGAGGGATACTGAAGAACTGCAAGTGCTTTCAGGGCTGGCACCTTCCTTGTGGGAGAAGGAGCCAGACGTTTGCCTTTTCAGAAAAAGGCTCTGCCGAGAGCGAGCACCATGAGATGCTGAGTCTCTGGGAAAGCAGAGATCCCCAGTGCTGTTGTGCCTGTGGATAGGCTGCAGGCGGACGGTGAAGACCAGCAAGATCTTTCAGGGATGGCACCTTCCTTGTAGGAGAAGGAGCCAAACATTTCTCTTTCCAGAAAATGTTTCTGCCGAGAAAGAGCACCCTGACATGCTGAGT
Source organism: Astur gentilis (assembly GCF_929443795.1). NCBI lineage: Eukaryota > Metazoa > Chordata > Aves > Accipitriformes > Accipitridae > Astur > Astur gentilis. The sequence continues at coordinate 24,821 of NW_026061012.1, forward strand.
CTCTGGGATAGCAGAGATCCCCAGTGCTGTTGCGGCTAAAGATAGGCTACAGGGGAACGGTGAAGACCAGCAACATCTTTCAGGGCTGGCACCTTCCTTGTGGGAGAAGGAGCCAGACGTTTGCCTTTTCAGAAAAAGGCTCTGCCGAGATCGAGCACTATGACATGCTGAGTCTCTGGGAAAGCAGAGATCCCCAGTGCTGTTGTGCCTGTGGATAGGCTGCCGGCGGATGGTGAAGACCAGTAAGATCTTTCAGGGCTGACACCTTCCTTGGGGGAGAAGGAGCCGTAAGTTTGCCTTGTCAGAAAAAGTTTCTGCCGAGAACGAGCACCGTGACATGCTGAGTCTCTGGGAAAGCAGAGATCCCCAGTGCTGTTGTGCCTCTGGATAGGCTGCAGGGGGACGGTGAAGACCAGCAAGATCTTTCAGGGCTGGCACCTTCCCTGTGGGAGAAGGAGCCAGACGTTTGCCTTTTCAGAAAAAGTTTCTGCCGAGAACGAGCACCATGACATGCAGAGTCTCTGGGAAAGCAGAGATCCCCAGTGCTGTTCCGGCTCTAGATAGGCTGCAGAGCGATAGTGAAGAGCAGCAAGAGCTTTCAGGGCTGGCACCTTCCTTGTGGGAGAAGGAGCCAGACGTTTGCCTTTTCAGAAAAAGTTTTTGCCGAGAACGAGCACTGTGACATGCTGAGTCTCTGGGAAAGCAGAGATCCCCAGTGCTGTTGTGGCTAGAGATAGGCTGCAGGGTGATAGTGAAGACCTAAAAGAGATTTCAGGGCTGGCACCTTCCTTGTGGGAGAAGGAGCCGTAAGTTTGCCTTTTCAGAAAAAGGCTCTGCCGAGAGCGAGCACCATGAGATGCTGAGTCTCTGGGAAAGCAGAGATCCCCAGTGCTGTTGTGCCTGTGGATAGGCTGCAGGGGGACGCTGAAGAGCAGTAAGATCTTTCAGGGCTGGCACCTTCCTTGTGGGAGAATGAGCCAGACGTTTGCCTTTTCAGAAAAAGGCTCTGCCGAGAGCGAGCACCATGTGATGCTGAGTCTCTCGGAAAGCAGATTTCCCCAGTGCTGTTTTGCCTGTGGATAGGCTGCAGGGGGACGGTGAAGACCAGCAAGATCTTTCAGGGCTGGCACCTTCCTTGTGGGAGAAGGAGCCGTAAGTTTGCCTTTTCAGAAAAAGGCTCTGCCGAGAGCGAGCACCATGAGATGCTGAGTCTCTGGGAAAGCAGAGATCCCCAGTGCTGTTGTGCCTGTGGATAGGCTGCAGGGGGACGGTGAAGACCAGCAAGATCTTTCAGGTCTGGCACCTTCCTTGTAGGAGAAGGAGCCAGACATTTGCCTTTCCAGAAAAAGTTTCTGCCGAGAACGAGCACCATGACATGCTGAGTCTCTAGGAAAGCAGAGATCCCCAGTGCTGCTGTGGCTAAAGATAGGCTGCAGGGGGACGGTGAAGACCAGCAAGATCTTTCAGGGCTGGCACCTTCCTTGTGGGAGAAGGAGCCGTAAGTTCGCCATTTCAGAAAAAGGCTCTGCCGAGAGCGAGCACCATGGGATGCTGAGTCTCTGGGAAAGCAGAGATCCCCAGTGCTGTTGTGCCTGAGGATAGGCTGCAGAGGGATACTGAAGACCTGCAAGTTCTTTTAGGTCTGGCACCTTCCTTGTAGGGGAAGGAGCCAGACGTTTTGGTTTTCAGAAAATGTTTCTGCCGAGAGCGAGCACCATTAGATACTGATTCTCTGGGAAAGCAGAGATCCCCAGTGCTGTTGCGGCTAAAGATAGACTGCAGGGGGAAAGTGAAGACCTGCAAGAGCTTTCAGGGCTGGCACCTTGCTTGTCGGAGAAGGAGCCAGCCGTTTGCCTTTTCAGAAAATGTTTCTGCCGAGAGTGACCACCATGAGATGCTTAGTCTCTGGGAAAGCAGAGATCCCCAGTGCTGTTGTGCCTGAGGATAGGCTGCAGGGGGTCTGTGAAGACCAGCAAGATCTTTCAGGGCTGGCACCTTCCTTGTGGGAGAAGGAGCCAGACGTTTCCCTTTTCAGAAAATGTTTCTGCCGAGAGCGAGTACCATGAGATGCTGAGTCTCTGGGAAAGCAGAGATCCCCAGTGCTGTTTTGCCTGTGGATAGGCTGCCGGGGGATGGTGAAGACCAGTAAGAACTTTCACGGCTGGCACCTTCCTTGTGGGAGGAGCCAGATGTTTGCCTTTTCAGAAAAAGGCTCTGCCGAGAACGAGCACTATGACATGCTGAGTCTCTGGTAAAGCAGAGATCCCTAGTGCTGTTGTGCCTCTGGATAGGCTGCAGGGGGACGGTGAAGACCAGCAAGATCTTTCAGGGCTGGCACCTTCCTTGTAGGAGAAGGAGCCAGACGTTTGCCTTTTCAGAAAAAGGCTCTGCCGAGAGCGAGCACAATGAGATGCTGAGTCTCTGGGAAAGCAGAGATCCCCAGTGCTGTTGTGGCTAAAGATAGGCTGCAGGGGGATAATGAATACCTTCAAGATCTTTCAGGGCTGGCACCTTCCTTGTGGGAGAAGGAGCCAGACGTTTGCCTTTTCAGAAAAAGGCTCTGCCGAGATCGAGCACGATGAGATTCTGAGTCTCTGGGAAAGCAGAGATCCCCAGTGCTGTTGTGCTTGTGGATAGGCTGCCGGCGGATGGTGAAGACCAGTAAGATCTTTCAGGGCTGACACCTTCCTTGGGGGAGAAGGAGCCGTAAGTTTGCCTTTTCAGAAAAAGTTTCTGCCGAGAACGAGCACCGTGACATGCTGAGTCTCTGGGAAAGCAGAGATCCCCAGTGCTGTTGTGCCTCTGGATAGGCTGCAGGGGGACGGTGAAGACCAGCAAGATCTTTCAGGGCTGGCACCTTCCCTGTGGGAGAAGGAGCCAGACGTTTGCCTTTTCAGAAAAAGTTTCTGCCGAGAACGAGCACCATGACATGCAGAGTCTCTGGGAAAGCAGAGATCCCCAGTGCTGTTCCGGCTCTAGATAGGCTGCAGAGCGATAGTGAAGAGCAGCAAGAGCTTTCAGGGCTGGCACCTTCCTTGTGGGAGAAGGAGCCAGACGTTTGCCTTTTCAGAAAAAGTTTTTGCCGAGAACGAGCACTGTGACATGCTGAGTCTCTGGGAAAGCAGAGATCCCCAGTGCTGTTGTGGCTAGAGATAGGCTGCAGGGTGATAGTGAAGACCTAAAAGAGATTTCAGGGCTGGCACCTTCCTTGTGGGAGAAGGAGCCGTAAGTTTGCCTTTTCAGAAAAAGGCTCTGCCGAGAGCGAGCACCATGAGATGCTGAGTCTCTGGGAAAGCAGAGATCCCCAGTGCTGTTGTGCCTGTGGATAGGCTGCAGGGGGACGCTGAAGAGCAGTAAGATCTTTCAGGGCTGGCACCTTCCTTGTGGGAGAAGGAGCCAGACGTTTGCATTTTCAGAATATGTTTTGCCGAGAGCGAGCACCATGAGATGCTGAGTCTCTAGGAAAGCAGAGATCCCCAGTGCTGTTGTGGCTAAAGATAGGCTACAGGGGGACGGTGAAGGTCAGTAAGATCTTTCAGGGCTGGCACCTTCATTGTGGGAGAAGGAGCCAGACGTTTGCCTTTTTAGAAATAGGCTCTGCCGAGAGCGAGCACCATGAGATGCTGAGTCTCTGGGAAAGCAGAGATCCCCAGTGCTGTTGTGCCTGTGGATAGGCTGCAGGCGGACGGTGAAGACCAGCAAGATCTTTCAGGGATGGCACCTTCCTTGTAGGAGAAGGAGCCAAACATTTCTCTTTCCAGAAAATGTTTCTGCCGAGAAAGAGCACCCTGACATGCTGAGTCTCTGGGATAGCAGAGATCCCCAGTGCTGTTGCGGCTAAAGATAGGCTACAGGGGAACGGTGAAGACCAGCAACATCTTTCAGGGCTGTCACCTTCCTTGTGGGAGAAGGAGCCAGACGTTTGCCTTTTCAGAAAAAGGCTCTGCCGAGATCGAGCACTATGACATGCTGAGTCTCTGGGAAAGCAGAGATCCCCAGTGCTGTTGTGCCTGTGGATAGGCTGCCGGCGGATGGTGAAGACCAGTAAGATCTTTCAGGGCTGACACCTTCCTTGGGGGAGAAGGAGCCGTAAGTTTGCCTTGTCAGAAAAAGTTTCTGCCGAGAACGAGCACCGTGACATGCTGAGTCTCTGGGAAAGCAGAGATCCCCAGTGCTGTTGTGCCTCTGGATAGGCTGCAGGGGGACGGTGAAGACCAGCAAGATCTTTCAGGGCTGGCACCTTCCCTGTGGGAGAAGGAGCCAGACGTTTGCCTTTTCAGAAAAAGTTTCTGCCGAGAACGAGCACCATGACATGCAGAGTCTCTGGGAAAGCAGAGATCCCCAGTGCTGTTCCGGCTCTAGATAGGCTGCAGAGCGATAGTGAAGAGCAGCAAGAGCTTTCAGGGCTGGCACCTTCCTTGTGGGAGAAGGAGCCAGACGTTTGCCTTTTCAGAAAAAGTTTTTGCCGAGAACGAGCACTGTGACATGCTGAGTCTCTGGGAAAGCAGAGATCCCCAGTGCTGTTGTGGCTAGAGATAGGCTGCAGGGTGATAGTGAAGACCTAAAAGAGATTTCAGGGCTGGCACCTTCCTTGTGGGAGAAGGAGCCGTAAGTTTGCCTTTTCAGAAAAAAGGCTCCGTCGAAAACGAGCACCATGAGATGCTGAGTCTCTGGGAAAGCAGAGATCCCCAGTGCTGTTGTGCCTGTGGATAGGCTGCAGGGGGACGCTGAAGAGCAGTAAGATCTTTCAGGGCTGGCACCTTCCTTGTGGGAGAATGAGCCAGACGTTTGCCTTTTCAGAAAAAGGCTCTGCCGAGAGCGAGCACCATGTGATGCTGAGTCTCTCGGAAAGCAGATTTCCCCAGTGCTGTTTTGCCTGTGGATAGGCTGCAGGGGGACGGTGAAGACCAGCAAGATCTTTCAGGGCTGGCACCTTCCTTGTGGGAGAAGGAGCCGTAAGTTTGCCTTTTCAGAAAAAGGCTCTGCCGAGAGCGAGCACCATGAGATGCTGAGTCTCTGGGAAAGCAGAGATCCCCAGTGCTGTTGTGCCTGTGGATAGGCTGCAGGGGGACGGTGAAGACCAGCAACATCTTTCAAGGCTGGCACCTTCCTTGTGGGAGAAGTAGCCAGACGTTTGCCTTTTCAGAAATAGGCACTGTCGAGAGTGAGCACCATGAGATGCTGAGTTTCTAAGAAAGCAGAGATCCCAGGTGGTTTTGCAGCTAAAGATAGGCTGCAGGGGGATAGTGAAGACCTGCAAGAGCTTTCAGGGCTGGCACCTTCCTTGTGGGAGAAGGAGCCAGACGTTTGCCTTTTCAGAAAAAGTTTCTGCCGAGAACGAGCACCGTGACATGCTGAGTCTCTGGGAAAGCAGAGATCCCCAGTGCTGTTGTGGCTAAAGATAGTCTGCAGGGTGAGAGTGAATACCTAAAAGAGATATCAGGACTGGCACCTTCCTTGTGGGAGAAGGAGCCTTAAGTTTGTCTTACAGAAAAAGGCTCTGCCGAGAGCGAGCACCATGAGATGCTGAGTCTCTGGGAAAGCAGAGATCCCCAGTGCTGTTGTGCCTGAGGATAGGCTGCAGAGGGATACTGAAGACCTGCAAGTGCTTTTAGGTCTGGCACCTTCCTTGTGGGAGAAGGAGCCAGACGTTTGCATTTTCAGAATATGTTTTGCCGAGAGCGAGCACCATGAGATGCTGAGTCTCTAGGAAAGCAGAGATCCCCAGTGCTGTTGTGGCTAAAGATAGGCTGCAGGGGGATAGTGAAGACCTGCAAGAGCTTTCAGGGCTGGCACCTTCCTTGTGGGAGAAGGAGCCAGATTTTGGCCTTTTCAGAAAAAGGCTCTGCCGAGAGCGAGCACCATGAGATGCTGAGTCTCTGGGAAAGCAGATATCCCCAGTGCTGTTGCGTCTAAAGATAGGCTGCAGGGGGATAGTGAAGACCTGCAAGAGCTTTCAGGTCTGGCACCTTCCTTGTGGGAGAAGGAGCCAGACGTTTGCCTTTAAAGAAAATGTTTCTGCCGAGAGCGAGCACCATGAGATGCTGAGTCTCTGGGAAAGCAGAGATCCCCAGTGCTGTTGTGCCTGTGGATAGGCTGCAGAGGGATACTGAAGACCTACAAGTGCTTTCAGGGCAGGCACCTTCCTTGTGGGAGAAGGAGCCAGACGTTTGCCTTTTCAGAAAATGTTTCTGCCGAGAGCGTGCACCATGACATGCTGAGTCTCTCGGATAGCAGAGATCCCCAGTGCTGTTGTGGCTAAAGATAGGCTGCAGGGGGACGATGAAGACCAGCAAGATCTTTCAGGGCTGGCACCTTCCTTGTGGAGAAGGATCCAGACGTTTGCCTTTTCAGAAAAAGCCTCTGCCGAGAGCGAGCACCATGAGATGCTGAATCTCTGGGATAGCAGAGATCCCCAGTGCTGTTGTGGCTAAAGATAGGCTGCAGGGGGACGATGAAGACCAGCAAGAAATTTCAGAGCTGGCACCTTCCTTGTGGGAGAAGGAGCCATAAGTTTGACTTTTCAGAAAATGTATCTGCCGAGAACGAGCACTATGACATGCTGAGTCTCTGGGAAAGCAGAGATCCCCAGTGCTGTTGTGCCTGTGGATAGGCTGCAGGGGGACGGTGAAGACCAGCAAGATCTTTCAGGTCTGGCACCTTCCTTGTAGGAGAAGGAGCCAGACATTTGCCTTTCCAGAAAAAGTTTCTGCCGAGAACGAGCACCATGACATGCTGAGTCTCTAGGAAAGCAGAGATCCCCAGTGCTTCTGTGGCTAAAGATAGGCTGCAGGGGGACGGTGAAGACCAGCAAGATCTTTCAGGGCTGGCACCTTCCTTGTGGGAGAAGGAGCCGTAAGTTCGCCATTTCAGAAAAAGGCTCTGCCGAGAGCGAGCACCATGGGATGCTGAGTCTCTGGGAAAGCAGAGATCCCCAGTGCTGTTGTGCCTGAGGATAGGCTGCAGAGGGATACTGAAGACCTGCAAGTTCTTTTAGGTCTGGCACCTTCCTTGTAGGGGAAGGAGCCAGACGTTTTGGTTTTCAGAAAATGTTTCTGCCGAGAGCGAGCACCATTAGATACTGATTCTCTGGGAAAGCAGAGATCCCCAGTGCTGTTGCGGCTAAAGATAGACTGCAGGGGGAAAGTGAAGACCTGCAAGAGCTTTCAGGGCTGGCACCTTGCTTGTCGGAGAAGGAGCCAGCCGTTTGCCTTTTCAGAAAATGTTTCTGCCGAGAGTGACCACCATGAGATGCTTAGTCTCTGGGAAAGCAGAGATCCCCAGTGCTGTTGTGCCTGAGGATAGGCTGCAGGGGGTCTGTGAAGACCAGCAAGATCTTTCAGGGCTGGCACCTTCCTTGTGGGAGAAGGAGCCAGACGTTTCCCTTTTCAGAAAATGTTTCTGCCGAGAGCGAGTACCATGAGATGCTGAGTCTCTGGGAAAGCAGAGATCCCCAGTGCTGTTTTGCCTGTGGATAGGCTGCCGGGGGATGGTGAAGACCAGTAAGAACTTTCACGGCTGGCACCTTCCTTGTGGGAGGAGCCAGATGTTTGCCTTTTCAGAAAAAGGCTCTGCCGAGAACGAGCACTATGACATGCTGAGTCTCTGGTAAAGCAGAGATCCCTAGTGCTGTTGTGCCTGTGGATAGGCTGCAGGGGGACGGTGAAGACCAGCAAGATCTTTCAGGTCTGGCACCTTCCTTGTAGGAGAAGGAGCCAGATATTTGCCTTTCCAGAAAAAGTTTCTGCCGAGAACGAGCACCGTGACATGCTGAGTCTCTGGGAAAGCAGAGATCCCCAGTGCTGTTGCGGCTAAAGATAGTCTGCAGGGTGAGAGTGAAGACCTAAAAGAGATATCAGGACTGGCACCTTCCTTGTGGGAGAAGGAGCCGTAAGTTTGTCTTACAGAAAAAGGCTCAGCCGAGAGCGAGCACCATGAGATGCTGAGTCTCTGGGAAAGCAGAGATCCCCAGTGCTGTTGTGCCTGAGGATAGGCTGCAGAGGGATACTGAAGACCTGCAAGTGCTTTTAGGTCTGGCACCTTCCTTGTGGGAGAAGGAGCCAGACGTTTGCATTTTCAGAATATGTTTTGCCAAGAGCGAGCACCATGAGATGCTGAGTCTCTGGGAAAGCAGAGATCCCCAGTGCTGTTGTGGCTAAAGATAGGCTACAGGGGGACGGTGAAGAGCAGTAAGATCTTTCAGGGCTGGCACCTTCATTGTGGGAGAAGGAGCCAGACGTTTGCCTTTTTAGAAATAGGCTCTGTCGAGAGCGAGCACCATGAGATGCTGAGTCTCTGGGAAAGCAGATATCCCCAGTGCTGTTGCGTCTAAAGATAGGCTGCAGGGGGATAGTGAAGACCTGCAAGAGCTTTCAGGTCTGGCACCTTCCTTGTGGGAGAAGGAGCCAGACGTTTGCCTTTAAAGAAAATGTTTCTGCCGAGAGCGAGCACCATGAGATGCTGAGTCTCTGGGAAAGCAGAGATCCCCAGTGCTGTGTGCCTCTGGATAGGCTGCAGAGGGATACTGAAGACCTACAAGTGCTTTCAGGGCAGGCACCTTCCTTGTGGGAGAAGGAGCCAGACGTTTGCCTTTTCAGAAAATGTTTCTGCCGAGAGCGAGCACCATGACATGCTGAGTCTCTCGGATAGCAGAGATCCCCAGTGCTGTTGTGGCTAAAGATAGGCTGCAGGGGGTCTGTGAAGACCAGCAAGATCTTTCAGGGCTGGCACCTTCCTTGTGGAGAAGGATCCAGACGTTTGCCTTTTCAGAAAAAGCCTCTGCCGAGAGCGAGCACCATGAGATGCTGAATCTCTGGGAAAGCAGAGATCCCCAGTGCTGTTGTGGCTAAAGATAGGCTACAGGGGAACGGTGAAGACCAGCAAGAAATTTCAGAGCTGGCACCTTCCTTGTGGGAGAAGGAGCCATAAGTTTGACTTTTCAGAAAATGTATCTGCCGAGAACGAGCACTATGACATGCTGAGTCTCTGGGAAAGCAGAGATCCCCAGTGCTGTTGTGCCTGTGGATAGGCTGCAGGGGGACGGTGAAGACCAGCAAGATCTTTCAGGTCTGGCACCTTCCTTGTAGGAGAAGGAGCCAGACATTTGCCTTTCCAGAAAAAGTTTCTGCCGAGAACGAGCACCATGACATGCTGAGTCTCTAGGAAAGCAGAGATCCCCAGTGCTGCTGTGGCTAAAGATAGGCTGCAGGGGGACGGTGAAGACCAGCAAGATCTTTCAGGGCTGGCACCTTCCTTGTGGGAGAAGGAGCCGTAAGTTCGCCATTTCAGAAAAAGGCTCTGCCGAGAGCGAGCACCATGGGATGCTGAGTCTCTGGGAAAGCAGAGATCCCCAGTGCTGTTGTGCCTGAGGATAGGCTGCAGAGGGATACTGAAGACCTGCAAGTTCTTTTAGGTCTGGCACCTTCCTTGTAGGGGAAGGAGCCAGACGTTTTGGTTTTCAGAAAATGTTTCTGCCGAGAGCGAGCACCATTACATACTGATTCTCTGGGAAAGCAGAGATCCCCAGTGCTGTTGCGGCTAAAGATAGACTGCAGGGGGAAAGTGAAGACCTGCAAGAGCTTTCAGGGCTGGCACCTTGCTTGTCGGAGAAGGAGCCAGCCGTTTGCCTTTTCAGAAAATGTTTCTGCCGAGAGTGACCACCATGAGATGCTTAGTCTCTGGGAAAGCAGAGATCCCCAGTGCTGTTGTGCCTGAGGATAGGCTGCAGGGGGTCTGTGAAGACCAGCAAGATCTTTCAGGGCTGGCACCTTCCTTGTGGGAGAAGGAGCCAGACGTTTCCCTTTTCAGAAAATGTTTCTGCCGAGAGCGAGTACCATGAGATGCTGAGTCTCTGGGAAAGCAGAGATCCCCAGTGCTGTTTTGCCTGTGGATAGGCTGCCGGGGGATGGTGAAGACCAGTAAGAACTTTCACGGCTGGCACCTTCCTTGTGGGAGGAGCCAGATGTTTGCCTTTTCAGAAAAAGGCTCTGCCGAGAACGAGCACTATGACATGCTGAGTCTCTGGTAAAGCAGAGATCCCTAGTGCTGTTGTGCCTCTGGATAGGCTGCAGGGGGACGGTGAAGACCAGCAAGATCTTTCAGGGCTGGCACCTTCCTTGTAGGAGAAGGAGCCAGATATTTGCCTTTCCAGAAAATGTTTCTGCCGAGAACGAGCACCGTGACATGCTGAGTCTCTGGGAAAGCAGAGATCCCCAGTGCTGTTGTGGCTAAAGATAGGTTGCAGGGGGACGGTGAAGACCAGCAAGATCTTTCAGGGCTGGCACCTTCCTTGTGGGAGAAGGATCCAGACGTTTGCCTTTTCAGAAAAAGCCTCTGCCGAGAGCGAGCACCATGAGATGCTGAGTCTCTGGGAAAGCAGAGATCCCCAGTGCTGTTGTGCCTCTGGATAGGCTGCAGAGGGATACTGAAGACCTACAAGTGCTTTCAGGGCAGGCACCTTCCTTGTGGGAGAAGGAGCCAGACGTTTGCCTTTTCAGAAAATGTTTCTGCCGAGAGCGAGCACCATGACATGCTGAGTCTCTCGGATAGCAGAGATCCCCAGTGCTGTTGTGGCTAAAGATAGGCTGCAGGGGGACGATGAAGACCAGCAAGATCTTTCAGGGCTGGCACCTTCCTTGTGGAGAAGGATCCAGACGTTTGCCTTTTCAGAAAAAGCCTCTGCCGAGAGCGAGCACCATGAGATGCTGAATCTCTGGGAAAGCAGAGATCCCCAGTGCTGTTGTGGCTAAAGATAGGCTACAGGGGAACGGTGAAGACCAGCAAGAAATTTCAGAGCTGGCACCTTCCTTGTGGGAGAAGGAGCCATAAGTTTTACTTTTCAGAAAATGTATCTGCCGAGAACGAGCACTATGACATGCTGAGTCTCTGGGAAAGCAGAGATCCCCAGTGCTGTTGTGCCTGTGGATAGGCTGCAGGGGGACGGTGAAGACCAGCAAGATCTTTCAGGTCTGGCACCTTCCTTGTAGGAGAAGGAGCCAGACATTTGCCTTTCCAGAAAAAGTTTCTGCCGAGAACGAGCACCATGACATGCTGAGTCTCTAGGAAAGCAGAGATCCCCAGTGCTGCTGTGGCTAAGGATAGGCTGCAGGGGGACGGTGAAGACCAGCAAGATCTTTCAGGGCTGGCACCTTCCTTGTGGGAGAAGGAGCCGTAAGTTCGCCATTTCAGAAAAAGGCTCTGCCGAGAGCGAGCACCATGGGATGCTGAGTCTCTGGGAAAGCAGAGATCCCCAGTGCTGTTGTGCCTGAGGATAGGCTGCAGAGGGATACTGAAGACCTGCAAGTTCTTTTAGGTCTGGCACCTTCCTTGTAGGGGAAGGAGCCAGACGTTTTGGTTTTCAGAAAATGTTTCTGCCGAGAGCGAGCACCATTAGATACTGATTCTCTGGGAAAGCAGAGATCCCCAGTGCTGTTGCGGCTAAAGATAGACTGCAGGGGGAAAGTGAAGACCTGCAAGAGCTTTCAGGGCTGGCACCTTGCTTGTCGGAGAAGGAGCCAGCCGTTTGCCTTTTCAGAAAATGTTTCTGCCGAGAGTGACCACCATGAGATGCTTAGTCTCTGGGAAAGCAGAGATCCCCAGTGCTGTTGTGCCTGAGGATAGGCTGCAGGGGGTCTGTGAAGACCAGCAACATCTTTCAGGGCTGGCACCTTCCTTGTGGGAGAAGGAGCCAGACGTTTCCCTTTTCAGAAAATGTTTCTGCCGAGAGCGAGTACCATGAGATGCTGAGTCTCTGGGAAAGCAGAGATCCCCAGTGCTGTTTTGCCTGTGGATAGGCTGCCGGGGGATGGTGAAGACCAGTAAGAACTTTCACGGCTGGCACCTTCCTTGTGGGAGGAGCCAGATGTTTGCCTTTTCAGAAAAAGGCTCTGCCGAGAACGAGCACTATGACATGCTGAGTCTCTGGTAAAGCAGAGATCCCTAGTGCTGTTGTGCCTCTGGATAGGCTGCAGGGGGACGGTGAAGACCAGCAAGATCTTTCAGGGCTGGCACCTTCCTTGTAGGAGAAGGAGCCAGATATTTGCCTGTCCAGAAAAAAGTTTCTGCCGAGAACGAGCACCGTGACATGCTCAGTCTCTGGGAAAGCAGAGATCCCCAGTGCTGTTGTGGCTAAAGATAGGTTGCAGGGGGACGGTGAAGACCAGCAAGATCTTTCAGGGCTGGCACCTTCCTTGTGGGAGAAGGATCCAGACGTTTGCCTTTTCAGAAAAAGCCTCTGCCGAGAGCGAGCACCATGAGATGCTGAGTCTCTGGGAAAGCAGAGATCCCCAGTGCTGTTGTGCCTGTGGATAGGCTGCAGGGGGACCGTGAAGACCAGCAACATCTTTCAGGGCTGGCACCTTCCTTGTGGGAGAAGGAGCCAGACGTTTGCCTTTTCAGAAAAAGGCTCTGCCGAGAGCGAGCACCATGAGATGCTGAGTCTCTGGGAAAGCAGAGATCCCCAGTGCTGTTGCGGCTAAAGATAGGCTACAGGGGGATATTGAAGACCTACAAGAGATTTCAGGGCTGGCACCTTCCTTGTGGGAGAAGGAGCCGTAAGTTTGCCTTTTCAGAAAAAAGGCTCCGTCGAAAACGAGCACCATGAGATGCTGAGTCTCTGGGAAAGCAGAGATCCCCAGTGCTGTTGTGCCTGTGGATAGGCTGCAGAGGGATACTGAAGACCTGCAAGTGCTTTCAGGGCTGGCACCTTCCTTGTGGGAGAAGGAGCCAGACGTTTGCCTTTTCAGGAAAAGTTTCTGCTGAGAACGACCACCGTGACATGCTGAGTCTCTGGGAAAGCAGAGATCCCCAGTGCTGTTGCGGCTAAAGATAGACTGCAGGGGGAAAGTGAAGACCTGCAAGATCTTTCAGGGCTGGCACCTTCCTTGTGGGAGAAGGAGCCGTAAGTTCGCCATTTCAGAAAAAGGCTCTGCCGAGAGCGAGCACCATGGGATGCTGAGTCTCTGGGAAAGCAGAGATCCCCAGTGCTGTTGTGCCTGAGGATAGGCTGCAGAGGGATACTGAAGACCTGCAAGTTCTTTTAGGTCTGGCACCTTCCTTGTAGGGGAAGGAGCCAGACGTTTTGGTTTTCAGAAAATGTTTCTGCCGAGAGCGAGCACCATTAGATACTGATTCTCTGGGAAAGCAGAGATCCCCAGTGCTGTTGCGGCTAAAGATAGACTGCAGGGGGAAAGTGAAGACCTGCAAGATCTTTCAGGGCTGGCACCTTCCTTGTGGGAGAAGGAGCCAGACGTTTCCCTTTTCAGAAAATGTTTCTGCCGAGAGCGAGTACCATGAGATGCTGAGTCTCTGGGAAAGCAGAGATCCCCAGTGCTGTTTTGCCTGTGGATAGGCTGCCGGGGGATCTGAAGACCAGTAAGAACTTTCACGGCTGGCACCTTCCTTGTGGGAGGAGCCAGATGTTTGCCTTTTCAGAAAAAGGCTCTGCCGAGAACGAGCACTATGAGATGCTGAGTCTCTGGGAAAGCAGAGATCCCCAGTGCTGTTGTGCCTCTGGATAGGCTGCAGGGGGACGGTGAAGACCAGCAAGATCTTTCAGGGCTGCAACATTCCTTGTAGGAAAAGGAGCCAGATATTTGCCTTTCCAGAAAAAGTTTCTGCCGAGAACGAGCACCATGAGATGCTGAGTCTCTGGGAAAGCAGAGATCCCCAGTGCTGTTGTGGCTAAAGATAGGCTGCAGGGGGATATTGAAGACCTACAAGAGATTTCAGGGCTGGCACCTTCCTTGTGGCAGAAGGAGCCGTAAGTTTGCCTTTTCAGAAAAAGGCTCTGCCGAGAACGAGCACTATGACATGCTGATTCTCTGGGAAAGCAGAGATCCCCAGTGCTGTTTTGCCTGTGGATAGGCTGCAGGGGGACGGTGAAGACCAGCAAGATCTTTCAGGGATGGCACCTTCCTTGTAGGAGAAGGAGCCAGACATTTGCCTTTCCAGAAAAAGTTTCTGCCGAGACCGAGCACCATGAGATCCTGAGTCTCTGGGAAAGCAGAGATCCCCAGTGCTGTTGTGGCTAAAGATAGGCTGCAGGGGGACGGTGAAGACCAGCAAGATCTTTCAGGGCTCCACCTTCCTTGTGGGAGAAGGATCCAGACGTTTGCCTTTTCAGAAAATGCCTCTGCCGAGAGCGAGCACCATGAGATGCTGAGTCTCTGGGAAAGCAGAGATCCCCAGTGCTGTTGCGGCTAAAGATAGGCTACAGGGGGATATTGAAGACCTACAAGAGATTTCAGGGCTGGCACCTTCCTTGTGGGAGAAGGAGCCGTAAGTTTGCCTTTTCAGAAAAAAGGCTCCGTCGAAAACGAGCACCATGAGATGCTGAGTCTCTGGGAAAGCAGAGATCCCCAGTGCTGTTGTACCTGTGGATAGGCTGCAGAGGGATACTGAAGACCTGCAAGTGCTTTCAGGGCTGGCACCTTCCTTGTGGGAGAAGGAGCCAGACGTTTGCCTTTTCAGGAAAAGTTTCTGCTGAGAACGACCACCGTGACATGCTGAGTCTCTGGGAAAGCAGAGATCCCCAGTGCTGTTGCGGCTAAAGATAGGCTGCAGGGGGTAGTGAAGACCAGCAATATCTTTCAGGGCTGGCACCTTCCTTGTGGGAGAAGGAGCCAGACGTTTGCCTTTTCAGAAAAAGTTTTTGCCGAGAACGAGCACTGTGACATGCTGAGTCTCTGGGAAAGCAGAGATCCCCAGTGCTGTTGTGGCTAGAGATAGGCTGCAGGGTGATAGTGAAGACCTAAAAGAGATTTCAGGGCTGGCACCTTCCTTGTGGGAGAAGGAGCCGTAAGTTTGCCTTTTCAGAAAAAGGCTCTGCCGAGAGCGAGCACCATGAGATGCTGAGTCTCTGGGAAAGCAGAGATCCCCAGTGCTGTTGTGCCTGTGGATAGGCTGCAGGGGGACGGTGCAGACCAGCAAGATGTTTCAGGGATGGCACCTTCCTTGTAGGAGAAGGAGCCAGACATTTTCCTTTCCAGAAAAAGTTTCTGCCGAGAACGAGCACCGTGACATGCTGAGTCTCTGGGAAAGCAGAGATTCCCAGTGCTGTTGCGGCTAAAGATAGGCTTCAGGGGGGATGGTGAAGACCAGCAATATCTTTCAGGGCTGGCACCTTTCTTGTGGGAGATGGAGCCAGACTTTTGCCTTTTCAGAAAAAGGCTCTGCCGAGAACGAGAATTGTGATATGCGGAGTCTCTGGGAAAGCAGAGATCCCCAGTGCTCTTGTGGCTAAAGATAGGCTGCAGGGGGATAGTGAAGACCAGCAATATCTTTCAGGGCTGGCACCTTCCTTGTGGGAGAAGGAGCCGTAAGTTTGCCTTTTCAGAAAAAGGCTCTGCCGAGAGCGAGCACCATGAGATGCTGAGTCTCTGGGAAAGCAGAGATCCCCAGTGCTGTTGTGCCTGTGGATAGGCTGCAGGGGGACCGTGAAGACCAGCAACATCTTTCAGGGCTGGCACCTTCCTTGTGGGAGAAGGAGCCAGACGTTTGCCTTTTCAGAAAAAGGCTCTGCCGAGAGCGAGCACCATGAGATGCTGAGTCTCTGGGAAAGCAGAGATCCCCAGTGCTGTTGCGGCTAAAGATAGGCTACAGGGGGATATTGAAGACCTACAAGAGATTTCAGGGCTGGCACCTTCCTTGTGGGAGAAGGAGCCGTAAGTTTGCCTTTTCAGAAAAAAGGCTCCGTCGAAAACGAGCACCATGAGATGCTGAGTCTCTGGGAAAGCAGAGATCCCCAGTGCTGTTGTGCCTGTGGATAGGCTGCAGAGGGATACTGAAGACCTGCAAGTGCTTTCAGGGCTGGCACCTTCCTTGTGGGAGAAGGAGCCAGACGTTTGCCTTTTCAGGAAAAGTTTCTGCTGAGAACGACCACCGTGACATGCTGAGTCTCTGGGAAAGCAGAGATCCCCAGTGCTTTTGCGGCTAAAGATAGGCTGCAGGGGGATAGTGAAGACCAGCAATATCTTTCAGGGCTGGCACCTTCCTTGTGGGAGAAGGAGACGTAAGTTCGCCATTTCAGAAAAAGGCTCTGCCGAGAGCGAGCACCATGGGATGCTGAGTCTCTGGGAAAGCAGAGATCCCCAGTGCTGTTGTGCCTGAGGATAGGCTGCAGAGGGATACTGAAGACCTGCAAGCTCTTTTAGGTCTGGCACCTTCCTTGTAGGGGAAGGAGCCAGACGTTTTGGTTTTCAGAAAATGTTTCTGCCGAGAGCGAGCACCATTAGATACTGATTCTCTGGGAAAGCAGAGATCCCCAGTGCTGTTGCGGCTAAAGATAGACTGCAGGGGGATAGTGAAGACCTGCAAGATCTTTCAGGGCTGGCACCTTCCTTGTGGGAGAAGGAGCCAGACGTTTCCCTTTTCAGAAAATGTTTCTGCCGAGAGCGAGTACCATGAGATGCTGAGTCTCTGGGAAAGCAGAGATCCCCAGTGCTGTTTTGCCTGTGGATAGGCTGCCGGGGGATGGTGAAGACCAGTAAGAACTTTCACGGCTGGCACCTTCCTTGTGGGAGGAGCCAGATGTTTGCCTTTTCAGAAAAAGGCTCTGCCGAGAACGAGCACTATGACATGCTGAGTCTCTGGTAAAGCAGAGATCCCTAGTGCTGTTGTGCCTGTGGATAGGCTGCAGGGGGACGGTGAAGACCAGCAAGATCTTTCAGGTGTGGCACCTTCCTTGTAGGAGAAGGAGCCAGATATTTGCCTTTCCAGAAAAAGTTTCTGCCGAGAACGAGCACCGTGACATGCTGAGTCTCTGGGAAAGCAGAGATCCCCAGTGCTGTTGTGGCTAAAGATAGGTTGCAGGGGGACGGTGAAGACCAGCAAGATCTTTCAGGGCTGGCACCTTCCTTGTGGGAGAAGGATCCAGACGTTTGCCTTTTCAGAAAAAGCCTCTGCCGAGAGCGAGCACCATGAGATGCTGAGTCTCTGGGAAAGCAGAGATCCCCAGTGCTGTTGTGCCTGTGGATAGGCTGCAGGGGGACCGTGAAGACCAGCAACATCTTTCAGGGCTGGCACCTTCCTTGTGGGAGAAGGAGCCAGACGTTTGCCTTTTCAGAAAAAGGCTCTGCCGAGAGCGAGCACCATGAGATGCTGAGTCTCTGGGAAAGCAGAGATCCCCAGTGCTGTTGCGGCTAAAGATAGGCTACAGGGGGATATTGAAGACCTACAAGAGATTTCAGGGCTGGCACCTTCCTTGTGGGAGAAGGAGCCGTAAGTTTGCCTTTTCAGAAAAAAGGCTCCGTCGAAAACGAGCACCATGAGATGCTGAGTCTCTGGGAAAGCAGAGATCCCCAGTGCTGTTGTGCCTGTGGATAGGCTGCAGAGGGATACTGAAGACCTGCAAGTGCTTTCAGGGCTGGCACCTTCCTTGTGGGAGAAGGAGCCAGACGTTTGCCTTTTCAGGAAAAGTTTCTGCTGAGAACGACCACCGTGACATGCTGAGTCTCTGGGAAAGCAGAGATCCCCAGTGCTGTTGCGGCTAAAGATAGGCTGCAGGGGGATAGTGAAGACCAGCAATATCTTTCAGGGCTGGCACCTTCCTTGTGGGAGAAGGAGCCGTAAGTTCGCCATTTCAGAAAAAGGCTCTGCCGAGAGCGAGCACCATGGGATGCTGAGTCTCTGGGAAAGCAGAGATCCCCAGTGCTGTTGTGCCTGAGGATAGGCTGCAGAGGGATACTGAAGACCTGCAAGTTCTTTTAGGTCTGGCACCTTCCTTGTAGGGGAAGGAGCCAGACGTTTTGGTTTTCAGAAAATGTTTCTGCCGAGAGCGAGCACCATTAGATACTGATTCTCTGGGAAAGCAGAGATCCCCAGTGCTGTTGCGGCTAAAGATAGACTGCAGGGGGAAAGTGAAGACCTGCAAGATCTTTCAGGGCTGGCACCTTCCTTGTGGGAGAAGGAGCCAGACGTTTCCCTTTTCAGAAAATGTTTCTGCCGAGAGCGAGTACCATGAGATGCTGAGTCTCTGGGAAAGCAGAGATCCCCAGTGCTGTTTTGCCTGTGGATAGGCTGCCGGGGGATGGTGAAGACCAGTAGGAACTTTCACGGCTGGCACCTTCCTTGTGGGAGGAGCCAGATGTTTGCCTTTTCAGAAAAAGGCTCTGCCGAGAACGAGCACTATGACATGCTGAGTCTCTGGTAAAGCAGAGATCCCTAGTGCTGTTGTGCCTGTGGATAGGCTGCAGGGGGACGGTGAAGACCAGCAAGATCTTTCAGGGCTGGCACCTTCCTTGTAGGAGAAGGAGCCAGATATTTGCCTTTCCAGAAAAAGTTTCTGCCGAGAACGAGCACCGTGACATGCTGAGTCTCTGGGAAAGCAGAGATCCCCAGTGCTGTTGTGGCTAAAGATAGGCTGCAGGGGGATATTGAAGACCTACAAGAGATTTCAGGGCTGGCACCTTCCTTGTGGCAGAAGGAGCCGTAAGTTTGCCTTTTCAGAAAAAGGCTCTGCCGAGAACGAGCACTATGACATGCTGTGTCTCTGGGAAAGCAGAGATCCCCAGTGCTGTTTTGCCTGTGGATAGGCTGCAGGGGGACGGTGAAGACCAGCAAGATCTTTCAGGGATGGCACCTTCCTTGTAGGAGAAGGAGCCAGACATTTGCCTTTCCAGAAATAGTTTCTGCCGAGAGCGAGCACCATGAGATGCAGAGTCTCTGTGAAAGCAGAGATCCCCAGTGCTGTTGTGGCTAAAGATAGGCTGCAGGGGGACGGTGAAGACCAGCAAGATCTTTCAGGGCTCCACCTTCCTTGTGGGAGAAGGATCCAGACGTTTGCCTTTTCAGAAAAAGCCTCTGCCGAGAGCGAGCACCATGAGATGCTGAGTCTCTGGGAAAGCAGAGATCCCCAGTGCTGTTGCGGCTAAAGATAGGCTACAGGGGGATATTGAAGACCTACAAGAGATTTCAGGGCTGGCACCTTCCTTGTGGGAGAAGGAGCCGTAAGTTTGCCTTTTCAGAAAAAAGGCTCCGTCGAAAACGAGCACCATGACATGCTGAATCTCTGGGAAAGCAGAGATCCCCAGTGCTGTTGTACCTGTGGATAGGCTGCAGAGGGATACTGAAGACCTGCAAGTGCTTTCAGGGCTGGCAACTTCCTTGTGGGAGAAGGAGCCAGACGTTTGCCTTTTCAGGAAAAGTTTCTGCTGAGAACGAACACCGTGACATGCTGAGTCTCTGGGAAAGCAGAGATCCCCAGTGCTGTTGCGGCTAAAGATAGGCTGCAGGGGGATAATGAAGACCAGCAATATCTTTCAGGGATGGCACCTTCCTTGTAGGAGAAGGAGCCAGACATTTGCCTTTCCAGAAAAAGTTTCTGCCGAGAGCGAGCACCATGAGATGCTGAGTCTCTGGGAAAGCAGAGATCCCCAGTGCTGTTGTGGCTAAAGATAGGCTGCAGGGGGACCGTGAAGACCAGCAACATCTTTCAGGGCTGGCACCTTCCTTGTGGGAGAAGGAGCCAGACGTTTGCCTTTTCAGAAAAAGGCTCTGCCGAGAGCGAGCACCATGAGATGCTGAGTCTCTGGGAAAGCAGAGATCCCCAGTGCTGTTGCGGCTAAAGATAGGCTACAGGGGGATATTGAAGACCTACAAGAGATTTCAGGGCTGGCACCTTCCTTGTGGGAGAAGGAGCCGTAAGTTTGCCTTTTCAGAAAAAAGCCTCCGTCGAAAACGAGCACCATGAGATGCTGAGTCTCTGGGAAAGCAGAGATCCCCAGTGCTGTTGTGCCTGTGGATAGGCTGCAGAGGGATACTGAAGACCTGCAAGTGCTTTCAGGGCTGGCACCTTCCTTGTGGGAGAAGGAGCCCTAAGTTTGCCTTTTCAGAAAAAGGCTCTGCCGAGAGCGAGCACCATGAGATGCTGAGTCTCTGGGAAAGCAGAGATCCCCAGTGCTGTTGCGTCTAAAGATAGGCTGCAGGGGGATAGTGAAGACCTGCAAGAGCTTTCAGGTCTGGCACCTTCCTTGTGGGAGAAGGAGCCAGACGTTTGCCTTTAAAGAAAATGTTTCTGCCGAGAGCGAGCACCATGAGATGCTGAGTCTCTGGGAAAGCAGAGATCCCCAGTGCTGTTGTGCCTGTGGATAGGCTGCAGAGGGATACTGAAGACCTACAAGTGCTGTCAGGGCAGGCACCTTCCTTGTGGGAGAAGGAGCCAGACGTTTGCCTTTTCAGAAAATGTTTCTGCCGAGAGCGAGCACCATGACATGCTGAGTCTCTCGGATAGCAGAGATCCCCAGTGCTGTTGTGCCGGAGGATAGCCTGCAGGGGGTCTGTGAAGACCAGCAAGATCTTTCAGGGCTGGCACCTTCCTTGTGGAGAAGGATCCAGACGTTTGCCTTTTCAGAAAAATCCTCTGCCGAGAGCGAGCACCATGAGATGCTGAGTCTCTGGGAAAGCAGAGATCCCCAGTGCTGTTGTGGCTAAAGATAGGCTACAGCGGAACGGTGAAGACCAGCAAGAAATTTCAGAGCTGGCACCTTCCTTGTGGGAGAAGGAGCCATAAGTTTGACTTTTCAGAAAATGTATCTGCCGAGAACGAGCACTATGACATGCTGAGTCTCTGGGAAAGCAGAGATCCCCAGTGCTGTTGTGCCTGTGGATAGGCTGCAGGGGGACGGTGAAGACCAGCAAGATCTTTCAGGGAGGGCACCTTCCTTGTAGGAGAAGGAGCCAGACATTTGCCTTTCCAGAAAAAGTTTCTGCCGAGAACGAGCACCATGACATGCTGAGTCTCTAGGAAAGCAGAGATCCCCAGTGCTGCTGTGGCTAAAGATAGGCTGCAGGGGGACGGTGAAGACCAGCAAGATCTTTCAGGGCTGGCACCTTCCTTGTGGGAGAAGGAGCCGTAAGCTCGCCATTTCAGAAAAAGGCTCTGCCGAGAGCGAGCACCATGGGATGCTGAGTCTCTTGGAAAGCAGAGATCCCCAGTGCTGTTGTGCCTGAGGATAGGCTGCAGAGGGATACTGAAGACCTGCAAGTTCTTTTAGGTCTGGCACCTTCCTTGTAGGGGAAGGAGCCAGACGTTTTGGTTTTCAGAAAATGTTTCTGCCGAGCGAGCACCATTAGATACTGATTCTCTGGGAAAGCAGAGATCCCCAGAGCTGTTGCGGCTAAAGATAGACTGCAGGGGGAAAGTGAAGACCTGCAAGAGCTTTCAGGGCTGGCACCTTGCTTGTGGGAGAAGGAGCCAGACGTTTCCCTTTTCAGAAAATGTTTCTGCCGAGAGTGACCACCATGAGATGCTTAGTCTCTGGGAAAGCAGAGATCCCCAGTGCTGTTTTGCCTGTGGATAGGCTGCCGGGGGATGGTGAAGACCAGTCAGAACTTTCACGGCTGGCACCTTCCTTGTGGGAGGAGCCAGATGTTTGCCTTTTCAGAAAAAGGCTCTGCCGAGAACGAGCACTATGACATGCTGAGTCTCTGGTAAAGCAGAGATCCCTAGTGCTGTTGTGCCTGTGGATAGGCTGCAGGGGGACGGTGAAGACCAGCAAGATCTTTCAGGTGTGGCACCTTCCTTGTAGGAGAAGGAGCCAGATATTTGCCTTTCCAGAAAAAGTTTCTGCCGAGAACGAGCACCGTGACATGCTGAGTCTCTGGGAAAGCAGAGATCCCCAGTGCTGTTGTGGCTAAAGATAGGCTGCAGGGGGACGGTGAAGACCAGCAAGATCTTTCAGGGCTGGCACCTTCCTTGTGGGAGAAGGATCCAGACGTTTGCCTTTTCAGAAAAAGCCTCTGCCGAGAGCGAGCACCATGAGATGCTGCGTCTCTGGGAAAGCAGAGATCCCCAGTGCTGTTGCGGCTAAAGATAGGCTTCAGGGGGATATTGAAGACCTACAAGAGATTTCAGGGCTGGCGCCTTCCTTGTGGGAGAAGGAGCCGTAAGTTTGCCTTTTCAGAAAAAGGCTCTGCCGAGAGCGAGCACCATGAGATGCTGAGTCTCTGGGAAAGCAGAGATCCCCAGTGCTGTTGTGCCTGTGGATAGGCTGCAGAGGGATACTGAAGACCTACAAGTGCTGTCAGGGCAGGCACCTTCCTTGTGGGAGAAGGAGCCAGACGTTTGCCTTTTCAGAAAATGTTTCTGCCGAGAGCGAGCACCATGACATGCTGAGTCTCTCGGATAGCAGAGATCCCCAGTGCTGTTGTGCCTGAGGATAGCCTGCAGGGGGTCTGTGAAGACCAGCAAGATCTTTCAGGGCTGGCACCTTCCTTGTGGAGAAGGATCCAGACGTTTGCCTTTTCAGAAAAAGCCTCTGCCGAGAGCGAGCACCATGAGATGCTGAGTCTCTGGGAAAGCAGAGATCCCCAGTGCTGTTGTGGCTAAAGATAGGCTACAGGGGAACGGTGAAGACCAGCAAGAAATTTCAGAGCTGGCACCTTCCTTGTGGGAGAAGGAGCCATAAGTTTGACTTTTCAGAAAATGTATCTGCCGAGAACGAGCACTATGACATGCTGAGTCTCTGGGAAAGCAGAGATCCCCAGTGCTGTTGTGCCTGTGGATAGGCTGCAGGGGGACGGTGAAGACCAGCAAGATCTTTCAGGGAGGGCACCTTCCTTGTAGGAGAAGGAGCCAGACATTTGCCTTTCCAGAAAAAGTTTCTGCCGAGAACGAGCACCATGACATGCTGAGTCTCTAGGAAAGCAGAGATCCCCAGTGCTGCTGTGGCTAAAGATAGGCTGCAGGGGGACGGTGAAGACCAGCAAGATCTTTCAGGGCTGGCACCTTCCTTGTGGGAGAAGGATCCAGACGTTTGCCTTTTCAGAAAAAGCCTCTGCCGAGAGCGATCACCATGAGATGCTGAGTCTCTGGGAAAGCAGAGATCCCCAGTGCTGTTGCGGCTAAAGATAGGCTACAGGGGGATATTGAAGACCTACAAGAGATTTCAGGGCTGGCACCTTCCTTGTGGGAGAAGGAGCCGTAAGTTTGCCTTTTCAGAAAAAGGCTCTGCCGAGAGCGAGCACCATGAGATGCTGAGTCTCTGGGAAAGCAGAGATCCCCAGTGCTGTTGTGCCTGTGGATAGGCTGCAGGGGGACCGTGAAGACCAGCAACATCTTTCAGGGCTGGCACCTTCCTTGTGGGAGAAGGAGCCAGATGTTTGCCTTTTCAGGAAAAGTTTCTGCTGAGAACGACCACCGTGACATGCTGAGTCTCTGGGAAAGCAGAGATCCCCAGTGCTGTTGCGGCTAAAGATAGGCTGCAGGGGGATAGTGAAGACCAGCAAGATCTTTCAGGGCTGGCACCTTCCTTGTGGGAGAAGGAGCCGTAAGTTCGCCATTTCAGAAAAAGGCTCTGCCGAGAGCGAGCACCATGGGATGCTGAGTCTCTGGGAAAGCAGAGATCCCCAGTGCTGTTGTGCCTGAGGATAGGCTGCAGAGGGATACTGAAGACCTGCAAGTTCTTTTAGGTCTGGCACCTTCCTTGTAGGGGAAGGGGCCAGACGTTTTGGTTTTCAGAAAATGTTTCTGCCGAGAGCGAGCACCATTATATACTGATTCTTTGGGAAAGCAGAGATCCCCAGTGCTGTTGCGGCTAAAGATAGACTGCAGGGGGAAAGTGAAGACCTGCAAGATCTTTCAGGGCTGGCACCTTCCTTGTGGGAGAAGGAGCCAGACGTTTCCCTTTTCAGAAAATGTTTCTGCCGAGAGCGAGCACCATGAGATGCTGAGTCTCTGGGAAAGCAGAGATCCCCAGTGCTGTTGCGGCTAAAGATAGGCTACAGGGGGATATTGAAGACCTACAAGAGATTTCAGGGCTGGCGCCTTCCTTGTGGGAGAAGGAGCCGTAAGTTTGCCTTTTCAGAAAAAGGCTCTGCCGAGAGCGAGCACCATGAGATGCTGAGTCTCTGGGAAAGCAGAGATCCCCAGTGCTGTTGTGCCTGTGGATAGGCTGCAGAGGGATACTGAAGACCTACAAGTGCTGTCAGGGCAGGCACCTTCCTTGTGGGAGAAGGAGCCAGACGTTTGCCTTTTCAGAAAATGTTTCTGCCGAGAGCGAGCACCATGACATGCTGAGTCTCTCGGATAGCAGAGATCCCCAGTGCTGTTGTGCCTGAGGATAGCCTGCAGGGGGTCTGTGAAGACCAGCAAGATTTTTCAGGGCTGGCACCTTCCTTGTGGAGAAGGATCCAGGCGTTTGCCTTTTCAGAAAAAGCCTCTGCCGAGAGCGAGCACCATGAGATGCTGAGTCTCTGGGAAAGCAGAGATCCCCAGTGCTGTTGTGGCTAAAGATAGGCTACAGGGGAACGGTGAAGACCAGCAAGAAATTTCAGAGCTGGCACCTTCCTTGTGGGAGAAGGAGCCATAAGTTTGACTTTTCAGAAAATGTATCTGCCGAGAACGAGCACTATGACATGCTGAGTCTCTGGGAAAGCAGAGATCCCCAGTGCTGTTGTGCCTGTGGATAGGCTGCAGGGGGACGGTGAAGACCAGCAAGATCTTTCAGGGAGGGCACCTTCCTTGTAGGAGAAGGAGCCAGACATTTGCCTTTCCAGAAAAAGTTTCTGCCGAGAACGAGCACCATGACATGCTGAGTCTCTAGGAAAGCAGAGATCCCCAGTGCTGCTGTGGCTAAAGATAGGCTGCAGGGGGACGGTGAAGACCAGCAAGATCTTTCAGGGCTGGCACCTTCCTTGTGGGAGAAGGATCCAGACGTTTGCCTTTTCAGAAAAAGCCTCTGCCGAGAGCGATCACCATGAGATGCTGAGTCTCTGGGAAAGCAGAGATCCCCAGTGCTGTTGCGGCTAAAGATAGGCTACAGGGGGATATTGAAGACCTACAAGAGATTTCAGGGCTGGCACCTTCCTTGTGGGAGAAGTAGCCGTAAGTTTGCCTTTTCAGAAAAAGGCTCTGCCGAGAGCGAGCAACATGAGATGCTGAGTCTCTGGGAAAGCAGAGATCCCCAGTGCTGTTGTGCCTGTGGATAGGCTGCAGGGGGACCGTGAAGACCAGCAACATCTTTCAGGGCTGGCACCTTCCTTGTGGGAGAAGGAGCCAGATGTTTGCCTTTTCAGGAAAAGTTTCTGCTGAGAACGACCACCGTGACATGCTGAGTCTCTGGGAAAGCAGAGATCCCCAGTGCTGTTGCGGCTAAAGATAGGCTGCAGGGGGATAGTGAAGACCAGCAAGATCTTTCAGGGCTGGCACCTTCCTTGTGGGAGAAGGAGCCGTAAGTTCGCCATTTCAGAAAAAGGCTCTGCCGAGAGCGAGCACCATGGGATGCTGAGTCTCTGGGAAAGCAGAGATCCCCAGTGCTGTTGTGCCTGAGGATAGGCTGCAGAGGGATACTGAAGACCTGCAAGTTCTTTTAGGTCTGGCACCTTCCTTGTAGGGGAAGGAGCCAGACGTTTTGGTTTTCAGAAAATGTTTCTGCCGAGCGAGCACCATTAGATACTGATTCTCTGGGAAAGCAGAGATCCCCAGAGCTGTTGCGGCTAAAGATAGACTGCAGGGGGAAAGTGAAGACCTGCAAGAGCTTTCAGGGCTGGCACCTTGCTTGTGGGAGAAGGAGCCAGACGTTTCCCTTTTCAGAAAATGTTTCTGCCGAGAGTGACCACCATGAGATGCTTAGTCTCTGGGAAAGCAGAGATCCCCAGTGCTGTTTTGCCTGTGGATAGGCTGCCGGGGGATGGTGAAGACCAGTCAGAACTTTCACGGCTGGCACCTTCCTTGTGGGAGGAGCCAGATGTTTGCCTTTTCAGAAAAAGGCTCTGCCGAGAACGAGCACTATGACATGCTGAGTCTCTGGTAAAGCAGAGATCCCTAGTGCTGTTGTGCCTGTGGATAGGCTGCAGGGGGACGGTGAAGACCAGCAAGATCTTTCAGGTGTGGCACCTTCCTTGTAGGAGAAGGAGCCAGATATTTGCCTTTCCAGAAAAAGTTTCTGCCGAGAACGAGCACCGTGACATGCTGAGTCTCTGGGAAAGCAGAGATCCCCAGTGCTGTTGTGGCTAAAGATAGGCTGCAGGGGGACGGTGAAGACCAGCAAGATCTTTCAGGGCTGGCACCTTCCTTGTGGGAGAAGGATCCAGACGTTTGCCTTTTCAGAAAAAGCCTCTGCCGAGAGCGAGCACCATGAGATGCTGCGTCTCTGGGAAAGCAGAGATCCCCAGTGCTGTTGCGGCTAAAGATAGGCTACAGGGGGATATTGAAGACCTACAAGAGATTTCAGGGCTGGCGCCTTCCTTGTGGGAGAAGGAGCCGTAAGTTTGCCTTTTCAGAAAAAGGCTCTGCCGAGAGCGAGCACCATGAGATGCTGAGTCTCTGGGAAAGCAGAGATCCCCAGTGCTGTTGTGCCTGTGGATAGGCTGCAGAGGGATACTGAAGACCTACAAGTGCTGTCAGGGCAGGCACCTTCCTTGTGGGAGAAGGAGCCAGACGTTTGC
This sequence comes from Astur gentilis, assembly GCF_929443795.1. Taxonomy (NCBI): domain Eukaryota; kingdom Metazoa; phylum Chordata; class Aves; order Accipitriformes; family Accipitridae; genus Astur; species Astur gentilis. Next base: position 51,203 of record NW_026061012.1, read on the forward strand.
CTTTTCAGAAAATGTTTCTGCCGAGAGCGAGCACCATGACATGCTGAGTCTCTCGGATAGCAGAGATCCCCAGTGCTGTTGTGCCTGAGGATAGCCTGCAGGGGGTCTGTGAAGACCAGCAAGATCTTTCAGGGCTGGCACCTTCCTTGTGGAGAAGGATCCAGACGTTTGCCTTTTCAGAAAAAGCCTCTGCCGAGAGCGAGCACCATGAGATGCTGAGTCTCTGGGAAAGCAGAGATCCCCAGTGCTGTTGTGGCTAAAGATAGGCTACAGGGGAACGGTGAAGACCAGCAAGAAATTTCAGAGCTGGCACCTTCCTTGTGGGAGAAGGAGCCATAAGTTTGACTTTTCAGAAAATGTATCTGCCGAGAACGAGCACTATGACATGCTGAGTCTCTGGGAAAGCAGAGATCCCCAGTGCTGTTGTGCCTGTGGATAGGCTGCAGGGGGACGGTGAAGACCAGCAAGATCTTTCAGGGAGGGCACCTTCCTTGTAGGAGAAGGAGCCAGACATTTGCCTTTCCAGAAAAAGTTTCTGCCGAGAACGAGCACCATGACATGCTGAGTCTCTAGGAAAGCAGAGATCCCCAGTGCTGCTGTGGCTAAAGATAGGCTGCAGGGGGACGGTGAAGACCAGCAAGATCTTTCAGGGCTGGCACCTTCCTTGTGGGAGAAGGATCCAGACGTTTGCCTTTTCAGAAAAAGCCTCTGCCGAGAGCGATCACCATGAGATGCTGAGTCTCTGGGAAAGCAGAGATCCCCAGTGCTGTTGCGGCTAAAGATAGGCTACAGGGGGATATTGAAGACCTACAAGAGATTTCAGGGCTGGCACCTTCCTTGTGGGAGAAGGAGCCGTAAGTTTGCCTTTTCAGAAAAAGGCTCTGCCGAGAGCGAGCACCATGAGATGCTGAGTCTCTGGGAAAGCAGAGATCCCCAGTGCTGTTGTGCCTGTGGATAGGCTGCAGGGGGACCGTGAAGACCAGCAACATCTTTCAGGGCTGGCACCTTCCTTGTGGGAGAAGGAGCCAGATGTTTGCCTTTTCAGGAAAAGTTTCTGCTGAGAACGACCACCGTGACATGCTGAGTCTCTGGGAAAGCAGAGATCCCCAGTGCTGTTGCGGCTAAAGATAGGCTGCAGGGGGATAGTGAAGACCAGCAAGATCTTTCAGGGCTGGCACCTTCCTTGTGGGAGAAGGAGCCGTAAGTTCGCCATTTCAGAAAAAGGCTCTGCCGAGAGCGAGCACCATGGGATGCTGAGTCTCTGGGAAAGCAGAGATCCCCAGTGCTGTTGTGCCTGAGGATAGGCTGCAGAGGGATACTGAAGACCTGCAAGTTCTTTTAGGTCTGGCACCTTCCTTGTAGGGGAAGGGGCCAGACGTTTTGGTTTTCAGAAAATGTTTCTGCCGAGAGCGAGCACCATTATATACTGATTCTTTGGGAAAGCAGAGATCCCCAGTGCTGTTGCGGCTAAAGATAGACTGCAGGGGGAAAGTGAAGACCTGCAAGATCTTTCAGGGCTGGCACCTTCCTTGTGGGAGAAGGAGCCAGACGTTTCCCTTTTCAGAAAATGTTTCTGCCGAGAGCGAGCACCATGAGATGCTGAGTCTCTGGGAAAGCAGAGATCCCCAGTGCTGTTGCGGCTAAAGATAGGCTACAGGGGGATATTGAAGACCTACAAGAGATTTCAGGGCTGGCGCCTTCCTTGTGGGAGAAGGAGCCGTAAGTTTGCCTTTTCAGAAAAAGGCTCTGCCGAGAGCGAGCACCATGAGATGCTGAGTCTCTGGGAAAGCAGAGATCCCCAGTGCTGTTGTGCCTGTGGATAGGCTGCAGAGGGATACTGAAGACCTACAAGTGCTGTCAGGGCAGGCACCTTCCTTGTGGGAGAAGGAGCCAGACGTTTGCCTTTTCAGAAAATGTTTCTGCCGAGAGCGAGCACCATGACATGCTGAGTCTCTCGGATAGCAGAGATCCCCAGTGCTGTTGTGCCTGAGGATAGCCTGCAGGGGGTCTGTGAAGACCAGCAAGATTTTTCAGGGCTGGCACCTTCCTTGTGGAGAAGGATCCAGGCGTTTGCCTTTTCAGAAAAAGCCTCTGCCGAGAGCGAGCACCATGAGATGCTGAGTCTCTGGGAAAGCAGAGATCCCCAGTGCTGTTGTGGCTAAAGATAGGCTACAGGGGAACGGTGAAGACCAGCAAGAAATTTCAGAGCTGGCACCTTCCTTGTGGGAGAAGGAGCCATAAGTTTGACTTTTCAGAAAATGTATCTGCCGAGAACGAGCACTATGACATGCTGAGTCTCTGGGAAAGCAGAGATCCCCAGTGCTGTTGTGCCTGTGGATAGGCTGCAGGGGGACGGTGAAGACCAGCAAGATCTTTCAGGGAGGGCACCTTCCTTGTAGGAGAAGGAGCCAGACATTTGCCTTTCCAGAAAAAGTTTCTGCCGAGAACGAGCACCATGACATGCTGAGTCTCTAGGAAAGCAGAGATCCCCAGTGCTGCTGTGGCTAAAGATAGGCTGCAGGGGGACGGTGAAGACCAGCAAGATCTTTCAGGGCTGGCACCTTCCTTGTGGGAGAAGGATCCAGACGTTTGCCTTTTCAGAAAAAGCCTCTGCCGAGAGCGATCACCATGAGATGCTGAGTCTCTGGGAAAGCAGAGATCCCCAGTGCTGTTGCGGCTAAAGATAGGCTACAGGGGGATATTGAAGACCTACAAGAGATTTCAGGGCTGGCACCTTCCTTGTGGGAGAAGTAGCCGTAAGTTTGCCTTTTCAGAAAAAGGCTCTGCCGAGAGCGAGCACCATGAGATGCTGAGTCTCTGGGAAAGCAGAGATCCCCAGTGCTGTTGTGCCTGTGGATAGGCTGCAGGGGGACCGTGAAGACCAGCAACATCTTTCAGGGCTGGCACCTTCCTTGTGGGAGAAGGAGCCAGATGTTTGCCTTTTCAGGAAAAGTTTCTGCTGAGAACGACCACCGTGACATGCTGAGTCTCTGGGAAAGCAGAGATCCCCAGTGCTGTTGCGGCTAAAGATAGGCTGCAGGGGGATAGTGAAGACCAGCAAGATCTTTCAGGGCTGGCACCTTCCTTGTGGGAGAAGGAGCCGTAAGTTCGCCATTTCAGAAAAAGGCTCTGCCGAGAGCGAGCACCATGGGATGCTGAGTCTCTGGGAAAGCAGAGATCCCCAGTGCTGTTGTGCCTGAGGATAGGCTGCAGAGGGATACTGAAGACCTGCAAGTTCTTTTAGGTCTGGCACCTTCCTTGTAGGGGAAGGGGCCAGACGTTTTGGTTTTCAGAAAATGTTTCTGCCGAGAGCGAGCACCATTAGATACTGATTCTCTGGGAAAGCAGAGATCCCCAGTGCTGTTGCGGCTAAAGATAGACTGCAGGGGGAAAGTGAAGACCTGCAAGATCTTTCAGGGCTGGCACCTTCCTTGTGGGAGAAGGAGCCAGACGTTTGCCTTTTCAGAAAATGTTTCTGCCGAGAGCGAGCACCATGAGATGCTGAGTCTCTGGGAAATCAGAGATCCCCAGTGCTGTTGTGCCTGTGGATAGGCTGCAGAGGGATGCTGAAGACCTGCAAGTGCTTTCAGGGCTGGCACCTTCCTTGTGGGAGAAGGAGCCAGACGTTTGCCTTTTCAGAAAAAGGCTCTGCCGAGAACGAGCACTATGACATGCTGATTCTCTGGGAAAGCAGAGATCCCCAGTGCTGTTGTGCCTCTGGATAGGCTGCAGGGGGACGGTGAAGACCAGCAAGATCTTTCAGGGCTGGCACATTCCTTGTAGGAGAAGGAGCCAGATATTTGCCTTTCCAGAAAAAGTTTCTGCCGAGAACGAGCACCGTGACATGCTGAGTCTCTGGGAAAGCAGAGATCCCCAGTGCTGTTGTGGCTAAAGATAGGCTGCAGGGGGATATTGAAGACCTACAAGAGATTTCAGGGCTGGCACCTTCCTTGTGGCAGAAGGAGCCGTAAGTTTGCCTTTTCAGAAAAAGGCTCTGCCGAGAACGAGCACTATGACATGCTGATTCTCTGGGAAAGCAGAGATCCCCAGTGCTGTTTTGCCTGTGGATAGGCTGCAGGGGGACGGTGAAGACCAGCAAGATCTTTCAGGGATGGCACCTTCCTTGTAGGAGAAGGAGCCAGACATTTGCCTTTCCAGAAAAAGTTTCTGCCGAGAGCGAGCACCATGAGATGCTGAGTCTCTGGGAAAGCAGAGATCCCCAGTGCTGTTGTGGCTAAAGATAGGCTGCAGGGGGACGGTGAAGACCAGCAAGATCTTTCAGGGCTCCACCTTCCTTGTGGGAGAAGGAGCCAGACTTTTGCCTTTTCAGAAAATGCCTCTGCCGAGAGCGAGCACCATGAGATGCTGAGTCTCTGGGAAAGCAGAGATCCCCAGTGCTGTTGCGGCTAAAGATAGACTGCAGGGGGAAAGTGAAGACCTGCAAGATCTTTCAGGGCTGGCACCTTCCTTGTGGGAGAAGGAGCCAGGCGTTTCCCTTTTCAGAAAATGTTTCTGCCGAGAGCGAGCACCATGAGATGCTGAGTCTCTGGGAAAGCAGAGATCCCCAGTGCTGTTTTGCCTGTGGATAGGCTGCCGGGGGATGGTGAAGACCAGTAAGAACTTTCACGGCTGGCACCTTCCTTGTGGGAGGAGCCAGATGTTTGCCTTTTCAGAAAAAGGCTCTGCCGAGAACGAGCACTATGACATGCTGAGTCTTTGGTAAAGCAGAGATCCCTAGTGCTGTTGTGCCTGTGGATAGGCTGCCGGGGGACGGTGAAGACCAGCAAGATCTTTCAGGGCTGGCACCTTCCTTGTAGGAGAAGGAGCCAGATATTTGCCTTTCCAGAAAAAGTTTCTGCCGAGAACGAGCACCGTGACATGCTGAGTCTCTGGGAAAGCAGAGATCCCCAGTGCTGTTGTGGCTAAAGATAGGCTGCAGGGGGATATTGAAGACCTACAAGAGATTTCAGGGCTGGCACCTTCCTTGTGGCAGAAGGAGCCGTAAGTTTGCCTTTTCAGAAAAAGGCTCTGCCGAGAACGAGCACTATGACATGCTGAGTCTCTGGGAAAGCAGAGATCCCCAGTGCTGTTTTGCCTGTGGATAGGCTGCAGGGGGACGGTGAAGACCAGCAAGATCTTTCAGGGCTGCCACCTTCCTTGTGGGAGAAGGAGCCGTAAGTTTGCCTTTTCAGAAAAAGGCTGTGCCGAGAGCGAGCACCATGAGATGCTGAGTCTCTGGGAAAGCAGACATCCCCAGTGCTGTTGTGGCTAAAGATAGGCTGCAGGGGGACGGTGAAGACCAGCAAGATCTTTCAGGGCTCCACCTTCCTTGTGGGAGAAGGATCCAGACGTTTGCCTTTTCAGAAAAAGCCTCTGCCGAGAGCGAGCACCATGAGATGCTGAGTCTCTGGGAAAGCAGAGATCCCCAGTGCTGTTGTACCTGTGGATAGGCTGCAGAGGGATACTGAAGACCTGCAAGTGCTTTCAGGGCTGGCACCTTCCTTGTGGGAGAAGGAGCCAGACGTTTGCCTTTTCAGGAAAAGTTTCTGCTGAGAACGACCACCGTGACATGCTGAGTCTCTGGGAAAGCAGAGATCCCCAGTGCTGTTGCGGCTAAAGATAGGCTGCAGGGGGATAGTGAAGACCAGCAATATCTTTCAGGGATGGCACCTTCCTTGTAGGAGAAGGAGCCAGACATTTGCCTTTCCAGAAAAAGTTTCTGCCGAGAGCGAGCACCATGAGATGCTGAGTCTCTGGGAAAGCAGAGATCCCCAGTGCTGTTGTGGCTAAAGATAGGCTGCAGGGGGACCGTGAAGACCAGCAACATCTTTCAGGGCTGGCACCTTCCTTGTGGGAGAAGGAGCCAGACGTTTGCCTTTTCAGAAAAAGGCTCTGCCGAGAGCGAGCACCATGAGATGCTGAGTCTCTGGGAAAGCAGAGATCCCCAGTGCTGTTGCGGCTAAAGATAGGCTACAGGGGGATATTGAAGACCTACAAGAGATTTCAGGGCTGGCACCTTCCTTGTGGGAGAAGGAGCCGTAAGTTTGCCTTTTCAGAAAAAAGCCTCCGTCGAAAACGAGCACCATGAGATGCTGAGTCTCTGGGAAAGCAGAGATCCCCAGTGCTGTTGTGCCTGTGGATAGGCTGCAGAGGGATACTGAAGACCTGCAAGTGCTTTCAGGGCTGGCACCTTCCTTGTGGGAGAAGGAGCCCTAAGTTTGCCTTTTCAGAAAAAGGCTCTGCCGAGAGCGAGCACCATGAGATGCTGAGTCTCTGGGAAAGCAGATATCCCCAGTGCTGTTGCGTCTAAAGATAGGCTGCAGGGGGATAGTGAAGACCTGCAAGAGCTTTCAGGTCTGGCACCTTCCTTGTGGGAGAAGGAGCCAGACGTTTGCCTTTTCAGAAAATGTTTCTGCCGAGAGCGAGCACCATGACATGCTGAGTCTCTCGGATAGCAGAGATCCCCAGTGCTGTTGTGCCTGAGGATAGCCTGCAGGGGGTCTGTGAAGACCAGCAAGATCTTTCAGGGCTGGCACCTTCTTTGTGGAGAAGGATCCAGACGTTTGCCTTTTCAGAAAAAGCCTCTGCCGAGAGCGAGCACCATGAGATGCTGAGTCTCTGGGAAAGCAGAGATCCCCAGTGCTGTTGTGGCTAAAGATAGGCTACAGGGGAACGGTGAAGACCAGCAAGAAATTTCAGAGCTGGCACCTTCCTTGTGGGAGAAGGAGCCATAAGTTTGACTTTTCAGAAAATGTATCTGCCGAGAACGAGCACTATGACATGCTGAGTCTCTGGGAAAGCAGAGATCCCCAGTGCTGTTGTGCCTGTGGATAGGCTGCAGGGGGACGGTGAAGACCAGCAAGATCTTTCAGGGCTGGCACCTTCCTTGTGGGAGAAGGAGCCAGACGTTTGCCTTTTCAGGAAAAGTTTCTGCTGAGAACGACCACCGTGACATGCTGAGTCTCTGGGAAAGCAGAGATCCCCAGTGCTTTTGCGGCTAAAGATAGGCTGCAGGGGGATAGTGAAGACCAGCAATATCTTTCAGGGCTGGCACCTTCCTTGTGGGAGAAGGAGCTGTAAGTTCGCCATTTCAGAAAAAGGCTCTGCCGAGAGCGAGCACCATGGGATGCTGAGTCTCTGGGAAAGCAGAGATCCCCAGTGCTGTTGTGCCTGAGGATAGGCTGCAGAGGGATACTGAAGACCTGCAAGTTCTTTTAGGTCTGGCACCTTCCTTGTAGGGGAAGGAGCCAGACGTTTTGGTTTTCAGAAAATGTTTCTGCCGAGAGCGAGTACCATTAGATACTGATTCTCTGGGAAAGCAGAGATCCCCAGTGCTGTTGCGGCTAAAGATAGACTGCAGGGGGAAAGTGAAGACCTGCAAGATCTTTCAGGGCTGGCACCTTCCTTGTGGGAGAAGGAGCCAGACGTTTCCCTTTTCAGAAAATGTTTCTGCCGAGAGCGAGTACCATGAGATGCTGAGTCTCTGGGAAATCAGAGATCCCCAGTGCTGTTTTGCCTGTGGATAGGCTGCCGGGGGATGGTGAAGACCAGTAAGAACTTTCACGGCTGGCACCTTCCTTGTGGGAGGAGCCAGATGTTTGCCTTTTCAGAAAAAGGCTCTGCCGAGAACGAGCACTATGACATGCTGAGTCTCTGGTAAAGCAGAGATCCATAGTGCTGTTGTGCCTGTGGATAGGCTGCAGGGGGACGGTGAAGACCAGCAAGATCTTTCAGGGCTGGCACCTTCCTTGTAGGAGAAGGAGCCAGATATTTGCCTTTCCAGAAAAAGTTTCTGCCGAGAACGAGCACCGTGACATGCTGAGTCTCTGGGAAAGCAGAGATCCCCAGTGCTGTTGTGGCTAAAGATAGGTTGCAGGGGGACGGTGAAGACCAGCAAGATCTTTCAGGGCTGGCACCTTCCTTGTGGGAGAAGGATCCAGACGTTTGCCTTTTCAGAAAAAGCCTCTGCCGAGAGCGAGCACCATGAGATGCTGAGTCTCTGGGAAAGCAGAGATCCCCAGTGCTGTTGTGCCTGTGGATAGGCTGCAGAGGGATACTGAAGACCTACAAGTGCTGTCAGGGCAGGCACCTTCCTTGTGGGAGAAGGAGCCAGACGTTTGCCTTTTCAGAAAATGTTTCTGCCGAGAGCGAGCACCATGACATGCTGAGTCTCTCGGATAGCAGAGATCCCCAGTGCTGTTGTGCCTGAGGATAGCCTGCAGGGGGTCTGTGAAGACCAGCAAGATCTTTCAGGGCTGGCACCTTCCTTGTGGAGAAGGATCCAGACGTTTGCCTTTTCAGAAAAAGCCTCTGCCGAGAGCGAGCACCATGAGATGCTGAGTCTCTGGGAAAGCAGAGATCCCCAGTGCTGTTGTGGCTAAAGATAGGCTACAGGGGAACGGTGAAGACCAGCAAGAAATTTCAGAGCTGGCACCTTCCTTGTGGGAGAAGGAGCCATAAGTTTGACTTTTCAGAAAATGTATCTGCCGAGAACGAGCACTATGACATGCTGAGTCTCTGGGAAAGCAGAGATCCCCAGTGCTGTTGTGCCTGTGGATAGGCTGCAGGGGGACGGTGAAGACCAGCAAGATCTTTCAGGGAGGGCACCTTCCTTGTAGGAGAAGGAGCCAGACATTTGCCTTTCCAGAAAAAGTTTCTGCCGAGAACGAGCACCATGACATGCTGAGTCTCTAGGAAAGCAGAGATCCCCAGTGCTGCTGTGGCTAAAGATAGGCTGCAGGGGGACGGTGAAGACCAGCAAGATCTTTCAGGGCTGGCACCTTCCTTGTGGGAGAAGGATCCAGACGTTTGCCTTTTCAGAAAAAGCCTCTGCCGAGAGCGATCACCATGAGATGCTGAGTCTCTGGGAAAGCAGAGATCCCCAGTGCTGTTGCGGCTAAAGATAGGCTACAGGGGGATATTGAAGACCTACAAGAGATTTCAGGGCTGGCACCTTCCTTGTGGGAGAAGGAGCCGTAAGTTTGCCTTTTCAGAAAAAGGCTCTGCTGAGAGCGAGCACCATGAGATGCTGAGTCTCTGGGAAAGCAGAGATCCCCAGTGCTGTTGTGCCTGTGGATAGGCTGCAGGGGGACCGTGAAGACCAGCAACATCTTTCAGGGCTGGCACCTTCCTTGTGGGAGAAGGAGCCAGATGTTTGCCTTTTCAGGAAAAGTTTCTGCTGAGAACGACCACCGTGACATGCTGAGTCTCTGGGAAAGCAGAGATCCCCAGTGCTGTTGCGGCTAAAGATAGGCTGCAGGGGGATAGTGAAGACCAGCAAGATCTTTCAGGGCTGGCACCTTCCTTGTGGGAGAAGGAGCCGTAAGTTCGCCATTTCAGAAAAAGGCTCTGCCGAGAGCGAGCACCATGGGATGCTGAGTCTCTGGGAAAGCAGAGATCCCCAGTGCTGTTGTGCCTGAGGATAGGCTGCAGAGGGATACTGAAGACCTGCAAGTTCTTTTAGGTCTGGCACCTTCCTTGTAGGGGAAGGGGCCAGACGTTTTGGTTTTCAGAAAATGTTTCTGCCGAGAGCGAGCACCATTATATACTGATTCTTTGGGAAAGCAGAGATCCCCAGTGCTGTTGCGGCTAAAGATAGACTGCAGGGGGAAAGTGAAGACCTGCAAGATCTTTTAGGGCTGGCACCTTCCTTGTGGGAGAAGGAGCCAGACGTTTCCCTTTTCAGAAAATGTTTCTGCCGAGAGCGAGCACCATGAGATGCTGAGTCTCTGGGAAAGCAGAGATCCCCAGTGCTGTTGCGGCTAAAGATAGGCTACAGGGGGATATTGAAGACCTACAAGAGATTTCAGGGCTGGCGCCTTCCTTGTGGGAGAAGGAGCCGTAAGTTTGCCTTTTCAGAAAAAGGCTCTGCCGAGAGCGAGCACCATGAGATGCTGAGTCTCTGGGAAAGCAGAGATCCCCAGTGCTGTTGTGGCTAAAGATAGGCTACAGGGGAACGGTGAAGACCAGCAAGAAATTTCAGAGCTGGCACCTTCCTTGTGGGAGAAGGAGCCATAAGTTTGACTTTTCAGAAAATGTATCTGCCGAGAACGAGCACTATGACATGCTGAGTCTCTGGGAAAGCAGAGATCCCCAGTGCTGTTGTGCCTGTGGATAGGCTGCAGGGGGACGGTGAAGACCAGCAAGATCTTTCAGGGCTGGCACCTTCCTTGTGGGAGAAGGAGCCAGACGTTTGCCTTTTCAGGAAAAGTTTCTGCTGAGAACGACCACCGTGACATGCTGAGTCTCTGGGAAAGCAGAGATCCCCAGTGCTTTTGCGGCTAAAGATAGGCTGCAGGGGGATAGTGAAGACCAGCAATATCTTTCAGGGCTGGCACCTTCCTTGTGGGAGAAGGAGCTGTAAGTTCGCCATTTCAGAAAAAGGCTCTGCCGAGAGCGAGCACCATGGGATGCTGAGTCTCTGGGAAAGCAGATATCCCCAGTGCTGTTGTGCCTGAGGATAGGCTGCAGAGGGATACTGAAGACCTGCAAGTTGTTTTAGGTCTGGCACCTTCCTTGTAGGGGAAGGAGCCAGACGTTTTGGTTTTCAGAAAATGTTTCTGCCGAGAGCGAGTACCATTAGATACTGATTCTCTGGGAAAGCAGAGATCCCCAGTGCTGTTGCGGCTAAAGATAGACTGCAGGGGGAAAGTGAAGACCTGCAAGATCTTTCAGGGCTGGCACCTTCCTTGTGGGAGAAGGAGCCAGACGTTTCCCTTTTCAGAAAATGTTTCTGCCGAGAGCGAGTACCATGAGATGCTGAGTCTCTGGGAAATCAGAGATCCCCAGTGCTATTTTGCCTGTGGATAGGCTGCCGGGGGATGGTGAAGACCAGTAAGAACTTTCACGGCTGGCACCTTCCTTGTGGGAGGAGCCAGATGTTTGCCTTTTCAGAAAAAGGCTCTGCCGAGAACGAGCACTATGACATGCTGAGTCTCTGGTAAAGCAGAGATCCATAGTGCTGTTGTGCCTGTGGATAGGCTGCAGGGGGACGGTGAAGACCAGCAAGATCTTTCAGGGCTGGCACCTTCCTTGTAGGAGAAGGAGCCAGATATTTGCCTTTCCAGAAAAAGTTTCTGCCGAGAACGAGCACCGTGACATGCTGAGTCTCTGGGAAAGCAGAGATCCCCAGTGCTGTTGTGGCTAAAGATAGGTTGCAGGGGGACGGTGAAGACCAGCAAGATCTTTCAGGGCTGGCACCTTCCTTGTGGGAGAAGGATCCAGACGTTTGCCTTTTCAGAAAAAGCCTCTGCCGAGAGCGAGCACCATGAGATGCTGAGTCTCTGGGAAAGCAGAGATCCCCAGTGCTGTTGTGCCTGTGGATAGGCTGCAGAGGGATACTGAAGACCTACAAGTGCTGTCAGGGCAGGCACCTTCCTTGTGGGAGAAGGAGCCAGACGTTTGCCTTTTCAGAAAATGTTTCTGCCGAGAGCGAGCACCATGACATGCTGAGTCTCTCGGATAGCAGAGATCCCCAGTGCTGTTGTGCCTGAGGATAGCCTGCAGGGGGTCTGTGAAGACCAGCAAGATCTTTCAGGGCTGGCACCTTCCTTGTGGAGAAGGATCCAGACGTTTGCCTTTTCAGAAAAAGCCTCTGCCGAGAGCGAGCACCATGAGATGCTGAGTCTCTGGGAAAGCAGAGATCCCCAGTGCTGTTGTGGCTAAAGATAGGCTACAGGGGAACGGTGAAGACCAGCAAGAAATTTCAGAGCTGGCACCTTCCTTGTGGGAGAAGGAGCCATAAGTTTGACTTTTCAGAAAATGTATCTGCCGAGAACGAGCACTATGACATGCTGAGTCTCTGGGAAAGCAGAGATCCCCAGTGCTGTTGTGCCTGTGGATAGGCTGCAGGGGGACGGTGAAGACCAGCAAGATCTTTCAGGGAGGGCACCTTCCTTGTAGGAGAAGGAGCCAGACATTTGCCTTTCCAGAAAAAGTTTCTGCCGAGAACGAGCACCATGACATGCTGAGTCTCTAGGAAAGCAGAGATCCCCAGTGCTGCTGTGGCTAAAGATAGGCTGCAGGGGGACGGTGAAGACCAGCAAGATCTTTCAGGGCTGGCACCTTCCTTGTGGGAGAAGGATCCAGACGTTTGCCTTTTCAGAAAAAGCCTCTGCCGAGAGCGATCACCATGAGATGCTGAGTCTCTGGGAAAGCAGAGATCCCCAGTGCTGTTGCGGCTAAAGATAGGCTACAGGGGGATATTGAAGACCTACAAGAGATTTCAGGGCTGGCACCTTCCTTGTGGGAGAAGGAGCCGTAAGTTTGCCTTTTCAGAAAAAGGCTCTGCTGAGAGCGAGCACCATGAGATGCTGAGTCTCTGGGAAAGCAGAGATCCCCAGTGCTGTTGTGCCTGTGGATAGGCTGCAGGGGGACCGTGAAGACCAGCAACATCTTTCAGGGCTGGCACCTTCCTTGTGGGAGAAGGAGCCAGATGTTTGCCTTTTCAGGAAAAGTTTCTGCTGAGAACGACCACCGTGACATGCTGAGTCTCTGGGAAAGCAGAGATCCCCAGTGCTGTTGCGGCTAAAGATAGGCTGCAGGGGGATAGTGAAGACCAGCAAGATCTTTCAGGGCTGGCACCTTCCTTGTGGGAGAAGGAGCCGTAAGTTCGCCATTTCAGAAAAAGGCTCTGCCGAGAGCGAGCACCATGGGATGCTGAGTCTCTGGGAAAGCAGAGATCCCCAGTGCTGTTGTGCCTGAGGATAGGCTGCAGAGGGATACTGAAGACCTGCAAGTTCTTTTAGGTCTGGCACCTTCCTTGTAGGGGAAGGGGCCAGACGTTTTGGTTTTCAGAAAATGTTTCTGCCGAGAGCGAGCACCATTATATACTGATTCTTTGGGAAAGCAGAGATCCCCAGTGCTGTTGCGGCTAAAGATAGACTGCAGGGGGAAAGTGAAGACCTGCAAGATCTTTCAGGGCTGGCACCTTCCTTGTGGGAGAAGGAGCCAGACGTTTCCCTTTTCAGAAAATGTTTCTGCCGAGAGCGAGCACCATGAGATGCTGAGTCTCTGGGAAAGCAGAGATCCCCAGTGCTGTTGCGGCTAAAGATAGGCTACAGGGGGATATTGAAGACCTACAAGAGATTTCAGGGCTGGCGCCTTCCTTGTGGGAGAAGGAGCCGTAAGTTTGCCTTTTCAGAAAAAGGCTCTGCCGAGAGCGAGCACCATGAGATGCTGAGTCTCTGGGAAAGCAGAGATCCCCAGTGCTGTTGTGCCTGTGGATAGGCTGCAGAGGGATACTGAAGACCTACAAGTGCTGTCAGGGCAGGCACCTTCCTTGTGGGAGAAGGAGCCAGACGTTTGCCTTTTCAGAAAATGTTTCTGCCGAGAGCGAGCACCATGACATGCTGAGTCTCTCGGATAGCAGAGATCCCCAGTGCTGTTGTGCCTGAGGATAGCCTGCAGGGGGTCTGTGAAGACCAGCAAGATTTTTCAGGGCTGGCACCTTCCTTGTGGAGAAGGATCCAGGCGTTTGCCTTTTCAGAAAAAGCCTCTGCCGAGAGCGAGCACCATGAGATGCTGAGTCTCTGGGAAAGCAGAGATCCCCAGTGCTGTTGTGGCTAAAGATAGGCTACAGGGGAACGGTGAAGACCAGCAAGAAATTTCAGAGCTGGCACCTTCCTTGTGGGAGAAGGAGCCATAAGTTTGACTTTTCAGAAAATGTATCTGCCGAGAACGAGCACTATGACATGCTGAGTCTCTGGGAAAGCAGAGATCCCCAGTGCTGTTGTGCCTGTGGATAGGCTGCAGGGGGACGGTGAAGACCAGCAAGATCTTTCAGGGAGGGCACCTTCCTTGTAGGAGAAGGAGCCAGACATTTGCCTTTCCAGAAAAAGTTTCTGCCGAGAACGAGCACCATGACATGCTGAGTCTCTGGGAAAGCAGAGATCCCCAGTGCTGTTGTGGCTAAAGATAGGCTGCAGGGGGACGGTGAAGACCAGCAAGATCTTTCAGGGCTGGCACCTTCCTTGTGGGAGAAGGATCCAGACGTTTGCCTTTTCAGAAAAAGCCTCTGCCGAGAGCGATCACCATGAGATGCTGAGTCTCTGGGAAAGCAGAGATCCCCAGTGCTGTTGCGGCTAAAGATAGGCTACAGGGGGATATTGAAGACCTACAAGAGATTTCAGGGCTGGCACCTTCCTTGTGGGAGAAGTAGCCGTAAGTTTGCCTTTTCAGAAAAAGGCTCTGCCGAGAGCGAGCACCATGAGATGCTGAGTCTCTGGGAAAGCAGAGATCCCCAGTGCTGTTGTGCCTGTGGATAGGCTGCAGGGGGACCGTGAAGACCAGCAACATCTTTCAGGGCTGGCACCTTCCTTGTGGGAGAAGGAGCCAGATGTTTGCCTTTTCAGGAAAAGTTTCTGCTGAGAACGACCACCGTGACATGCTGAGTCTCTGGGAAAGCAGAGATCCCCAGTGCTGTTGCGGCTAAAGATAGGCTGCAGGGGGATAGTGAAGACCAGCAAGATCTTTCAGGGCTGGCACCTTCCTTGTGGGAGAAGGAGCCGTAAGTTCGCCATTTCAGAAAAAGGCTCTGCCGAGAGCGAGCACCATGGGATGCTGAGTCTCTGGGAAAGCAGAGATCCCCAGTGCTGTTGTGCCTGAGGATAGGCTGCAGAGGGATACTGAAGACCTGCAAGTTCTTTTAGGTCTGGCACCTTCCTTGTAGGGGAAGGGGCCAGACGTTTTGGTTTTCAGAAAATGTTTCTGCCGAGAGCGAGCACCATTAGATACTGATTCTCTGGGAAAGCAGAGATCCCCAGTGCTGTTGCGGCTAAAGATAGACTGCAGGGGGAAAGTGAAGACCTGCAAGATCTTTCAGGGCTGGCACCTTCCTTGTGGGAGAAGGAGCCAGACGTTTGCCTTTTCAGAAAATGTTTCTGCCGAGAGCGAGCACCATGAGATGCTGAGTCTCTGGGAAAGCAGAGATCCCCAGTGCTGTTGTGCCTGTGGATAGGCTGCAGAGGGATGCTGAAGACCTGCAAGTGCTTTCAGGGCTGGCACCTTCCTTGTGGGAGAAGGAGCCAGACGTTTGCCTTTTCAGAAAAAGGCTCTGCCGAGAACGAGCACTATGACATGCTGAGTCTCTGGGAAAGCAGAGATCCCCAGTGCTGTTGTGCCTCTGGATAGGCTGCAGGGGGACGGTGAAGACCAGCAAGATCTTTCAGGGCTGGCACATTCCTTGTAGGAGAAGGAGCCAGATATTTGCCTTTCCAGAAAAAGTTTCTGCCGAGAACGAGCACCGTGACATGCTGAGTCTCTGGGAAAGCAGAGATCCCCAGTGCTGTTGTGGCTAAAGATAGGCTGCAGGGGGATATTGAAGACCTACAAGAGATTTCAGGGCTGGCACCTTCCTTGTGGCAGAAGGAGCCGTAAGTTTGCCTTTTCAGAAAAAGGCTCTGCCGAGAACGAGCACTATGACATGCTGATTCTCTGGGAAAGCAGAGATCCCCAGTGCTGTTTTGCCTGTGGATAGGCTGCAGGGGGACGGTGAAGACCAGCAAGATCTTTCAGGGATGGCACCTTCCTTGTAGGAGAAGGAGCCAGACATTTGCCTTTCCAGAAAAAGTTTCTGCCGAGAGCGAGCACCATGAGATGCTGAGTCTCTGGGAAAGCAGAGATCCCCAGTGCTGTTGTGGCTAAAGATAGGCTGCAGGGGGACGGTGAAGACCAGCAAGATCTTTCAGGGCTCCACCTTCCTTGTGGGAGAAGGAGCCAGACTTTTGCCTTTTCAGAAAATGCCTCTGCCGAGAGCGAGCACCATGAGATGCTGAGTCTCTGGGAAAGCAGAGATCCCCAGTGCTGTTGCGGCTAAAGATAGACTGCAGGGGGAAAGTGAAGACCTGCAAGATCTTTCAGGGCTGGCACCTTCCTTGTGGGAGAAGGAGCCAGGCGTTTCCCTTTTCAGAAAATGTTTCTGCCGAGAGCGAGCACCATGAGATGCTGAGTCTCTGGGAAAGCAGAGATCCCCAGTGCTGTTGTGCCTGTGGATAGGCTGCAGGGGGACCGTGAAGACCAGCAACATCTTTCAGGGCTGGCACCTTCCTTGTGGGAGAAGGAGCCAGATGTTTGCCTTTTCAGGAAAAGTTTCTGCTGAGAACGACCACCGTGACATGCTGAGTCTCTGGGAAAGCAGAGATCCCCAGTGCTGTTGCGGCTAAAGATAGGCTGCAGGGGGATAGTGAAGACCAGCAAGATCTTTCAGGGCTGGCACCTTCCTTGTGGGAGAAGGAGCCGTAAGTTCGCCATTTCAGAAAAAGGCTCTGCCGAGAGCGAGCACCATGGGATGCTGAGTCTCTGGGAAAGCAGAGATCCCCAGTGCTGTTGTGCCTGAGGATAGGCTGCAGAGGGATACTGAAGACCTGCAAGTTCTTTTAGGTCTGGCACCTTCCTTGTAGGGGAAGGGGCCAGACGTTTTGGTTTTCAGAAAATGTTTCTGCCGAGAGCGAGCACCATTAGATACTGATTCTCTGGGAAAGCAGAGATCCCCAGTGCTGTTGCGGCTAAAGATAGACTGCAGGGGGAAAGTGAAGACCTGCAAGATCTTTCAGGGCTGGCACCTTCCTTGTGGGAGAAGGAGCCAGACGTTTGCCTTTTCAGAAAATGTTTCTGCCGAGAGCGAGCACCATGAGATGCTGAGTCTCTGGGAAAGCAGAGATCCCCAGTGCTGTTGTGCCTGTGGATAGGCTGCAGAGGGATGCTGAAGACCTGCAAGTGCTTTCAGGGCTGGCACCTTCCTTGTGGGAGAAGGAGCCAGACGTTTGCCTTTTCAGAAAAAGGCTCTGCCGAGAACGAGCACCATGAGATGCTGAGTCTCTGGGAAAGCAGAGATCCCCAGTGCTGTTGTGGCTAAAGATAGGCTACAGGGGAACGGTGAAGACCAGCAAGAAATTTCAGAGCTGGCACCTTCCTTGTGGGAGAAGGAGCCATAAGTTTGACTTTTCAGAAAATGTATCTGCCGAGAACGAGCACTATGACATGCTGAGTCTCTGGGAAAGCAGAGATCCCCAGTGCTGTTGTGCCTGTGGATAGGCTGCAGGGGGACGGTGAAGACCAGCAAGATCTTTCAGGGCTGGCACCTTCCTTGTGGGAGAAGGAGCCAGACGTTTGCCTTTTCAGGAAAAGTTTCTGCTGAGAACGACCACCGTGACATGCTGAGTCTCTGGGAAAGCAGAGATCCCCAGTGCTTTTGCGGCTAAAGATAGGCTGCAGGGGGATAGTGAAGACCAGCAATATCTTTCAGGGCTGGCACCTTCCTTGTGGGAGAAGGAGCTGTAAGTTCGCCATTTCAGAAAAAGGCTCTGCCGAGAGCGAGCACCATGGGATGCTGAGTCTCTGGGAAAGCAGAGATCCCCAGTGCTGTTGTGCCTGAGGATAGGCTGCAGAGGGATACTGAAGACCTGCAAGTTCTTTTAGGTCTGGCACCTTCCTTGTAGGGGAAGGAGCCAGACGTTTTGGTTTTCAGAAAATGTTTCTGCCGAGAGCGAGTACCATTAGATACTGATTCTCTGGGAAAGCAGAGATCCCCAGTGCTGTTGCGGCTAAAGATAGACTGCAGGGGGAAAGTGAAGACCTGCAAGATCTTTCAGGGCTGGCACCTTCCTTGTGGGAGAAGGAGCCAGACGTTTCCCTTTTCAGAAAATGTTTCTGCCGAGAGCGAGTACCATGAGATGCTGAGTCTCTGGGAAATCAGAGATCCCCAGTGCTGTTTTGCCTGTGGATAGGCTGCCGGGGGATGGTGAAGACCAATAAGAACTTTCACGGCTGGCACCTTCCTTGTGGGAGGAGCCAGATGTTTGCCTTTTCAGAAAAAGGCTCTGCCGAGAACGAGCACTATGACATGCTGAGTCTCTGGTAAAGCAGAGATCCATAGTGCTGTTGTGCCTGTGGATAGGCTGCAGGGGGACGGTGAAGACCAGCAAGATCTTTCAGGGCTGGCACCTTCCTTGTAGGAGAAGGAGCCAGATATTTGCCTTTCCAGAAAAAGTTTCTGCCGAGAACGAGCACCGTGACATGCTGAGTCTCTGGGAAAGCAGAGATCCCCAGTGCTGTTGTGGCTAAAGATAGGTTGCAGGGGGACGGTGAAGACCAGCAAGATCTTTCAGGGCTGGCACCTTCCTTGTGGGAGAAGGATCCAGACGTTTGCCTTTTCAGAAAAAGGCTCTGCCGAGAGCGAGCACCATGAGATGCTGAGTCTCTGGGAAAGCAGAGATCCCCAGTGCTGTTGTGCCTGTGGATAGGCTGCAGGGGGACCGTGAAGACCAGCAACATCTTTCAGGGCTGGCACCTTCCTTGTGGGAGAAGGAGCCAGACGTTTGCCTTTTCAGAAAAAGGCTCTGCCGAGAGCGAGCACCATGAGATGCTGAGTCTCTGGGAAAGCAGAGATCCCCAGTGCTGTTGCGGCTAAAGATAGGCTACAGGGGGATATTGAAGACCTACAAGTGATTTCAGGGCTGGCACCTTCCTTGTGGGAGAAGGAGCCGTAAGTTTGCCTTTTCAGAAAAAAGGCTCCGTCGAAAACGAGCACCATGAGATGCTGAGTCTCTGGGAAAGCAGAGATCCCCAGTGCTGTTGTGCCTGTGGATAGGCTGCAGGGGGATGGTGAAGACCAGCAAGATCTTTCAGGGCTGGCACCTTCCTTGTGGGAGAAGGAGCCAGACGTTTGCCTTTTCAGGAAAAGTTTCTGCTGAGAACGACCACCGTGACATGCTGAGTCTCTGGGAAAGCAGAGATCCCCAGTGCTGTTGCGGCTAAAGATAGGCTGCAGGGGGATATTGAAGACCTACAAGAGATTTCAGGGCTGGCACCTTCCTTGTGGCAGAAGGAGCCGTAAGTTTGCCTTTTCAGAAAAAGGCTCTGCCGAGAACGAGCACTATGACATGCTGAGTCTCTGGGAAAGCAGAGATCCCCAGTGCTGTTTTGCCTGTGGATAGGCTGCAGGGGGACGGTGAATACCAGCAAGATCTTTCAGGGATGGCACCTTCCTTGTAGGAGAAGGAGCCAGACATTTGCCTTTCCAGAAATAGTTTCTGCCGAGAGCGAGCACCATGAGATGCTGAGTCTCTGGGAAAGCAGACATCCCCAGTGCTGTTGTGGCTAAAGATAGGCTGCAGGGGGACGGTGAAGACCAGCAAGATCTTTCAGGGCTCCACCTTCCTTGTGGGAGAAGGATCCAGACGTTTGCCTTTTCAGAAAAAGCCTCTGCCGAGAGCGAGCACCATGAGATGCTGAGTCTCTGGGAAAGCAGAGATCCCCAGTGCTGTTGTGGCTAAAGATAGGCTACAGGGGGATATTGAAGACCTACAAGAGATTTCAGGGCTGGCACCTTCCTTGTGGGAGAAGGAGCCGTAAGTTTGCCTTTTCAGAAAAAAGGCTCCGTCGAAAACGAGCACCATGACATGCTGAATCTCTGGGAAAGCAGAGATCCCCAGTGCTGTTGTGCCTGTGGATAGGCTGCAGAGGGATACTGAAGACCTGCAAGTGCTTTCAGGGCTGGCACCTTCCTTGTGGGAGAAGGAGCCAGACGTTTGCCTTTTCAGAAAAAGTTCTTGCCGAGAACGAGCACCGTGAGATGCTGAGTCACTGGGAAAGCAGAGATCCCCAGTGCTGTTGCGGCTAAAGATAGGCTGCAGGGGGATAGTGAAGACCAGCAATATCTTTCAGGGCTGGCACCTTCCTTGTGGGAGAAGGAGCCGTAAGTTCGCCATTTCAGAAAAAGGCTCTGCCGAGAACGAGCACTGTGACATGCTGAGTCTCTGGGAAAGCAGAGATCCCCAGTGCTGTTGTGCCTGAGGATAGGCTGCAGAGGGATACTGAAGACCTGCAAGTTCTTTTAGGTCTGGCACCTTCCTTGTAGGGGAAGGAGCCAGACGTTTTGGTTTTCAGAAAATGTTTCTGCCGAGAGCGAGCACCATTAGATACTGATTCTCTGGGAAAGCAGAGATCCCCAGTGCTGTTGCGCTAAAGATAGACTGCAGGGGGAAAGTGAAGACCTGCAAGATCTTTCAGGGCTGGCACCTTCCTTGTGGGAGAAGGAGCCAGACGTTTGCCTTTTCAGAAAATGTTTCTGCCGAGAGCGAGTACCATGAGATGCTGAGTCTCTGGGAAAGCAGAGATCCCCAGTGCTGTTTTGCCTGTGGATAGGCTGCCGGGGGATGCTGAAGACCAGTAAGAACTTTCACGGCTGGCACCTTCCTTGTGGGAGGAGCCAGATGTTTGCCTTTTCAGAAAAAGGCTCTGCCGAGAACGAGCACTATGACATGCTGAGTCTTTGGTAAAGCAGAGATCCCTAGTGCTGTTGTGCCTGTGGATAGGCTGCCGGGGGACGGTGAAGACCAGCAAGATCTTTCAGGGCTGGCACCTTCCTTGTAGGAGAAGGAGCCAGATATTTGCCTTTCCAGAAAAAGTTTCTGCCGAGAACGAGCACCGTGACATGCTGAGTCTCTGGGAAAGCAGAGATCCCCAGTGCTGTTGTGGCTAAAGATAGGCTGCAGGGGGATATTGAAGACCTACAAGAGATTTCAGGGCTGGCACCTTCCTTGTGGCAGAAGGAGCCGTAAGTTTGCCTTTTCAGAAAAAGGCTCTGCCGAGAACGAGCACTATGACATGCTGAGTCTCTGGGAAAGCAGAGATCCCCAGTGCTGTTTTGCCTGTGGATAGGCTGCAGGGGGACGGTGAAGACCAGCAAGATCTTTCAGGGATGGCACCTTCCTTGTAGGAGAAGGAGCCAGACATTTGCCTTTCCAGAAATAGTTTCTGCCGAGAGCGAGCACCATGAGATGCTGAGTCTCTGGGAAAGCAGACATCCCCAGTGCTGTTGTGGCTAAAGATAGGCTGCAGGGGGACGGTGAAGACCAGCAAGATCTTTCAGGGCTCCACCTTCCTTGTGGGAGAAGGATCCAGACGTTTGCCTTTTCAGAAAAAGCCTCTGCCGAGAGCGAGCACCATGAGATGCTGAGTCTCTGGGAAAGCAGAGATCCCCAGTGCTGTTGCGGCTAAAGATAGGCTACAGGGGGATATTGAAGACCAGCAATATCTTTCAGGGCTGGCACCTTCCTTGTGGGAGAAGGAGCCGTAAGTTTGCCTTTTCAGAAAAAAGGCTCCGTCGAAAACGAGCACCATGACATGCTGAATCTCTGGGAAAGCAGAGATCCCCAGTGCTGTTGTGCCTGTGGATAGGCTGCAGAGGGATACTGAAGACCTGCAAGTGCTTTCAGGGCTGGCACCTTCCTTGTGGGAGAAGGAGCCAGACGTTTGCCTTTTCAGGAAAAGTTTCTGCTGAGAACGACCACCGTGACATGCTGAGTCTCTGGGAAAGCAGAGATCCCCAGTGCTGTTGCGGCTAAAGATAGGCTGCAGGGGGATAGTGAAGACCAGCAATATCTTTCAGGGATGGCACCTTCCTTGTAGGAGAAGGAGCCAGACATTTGCCTTTCCAGAAAAAGTTTCTGCCGAGAACGAGCAACATGACATGCTGAGTCTCTGGGAAAGCAGAGATCCCCAGTGCTGTTGTGCCTCTGGATAGGCTGCAGGGTGACGGTGAAGACCAGCAAGATCTTTTAGGGATGGCACCTTCCTTGTAGGAGAAGGAGCCAGACATTTGCCTTTCCAGAAAAAGTTTCTGCCGAGAACAAGCACCGTGACATGCTGAGTCACTGGGAAAGCAGAGATTCCCAGTGCTGTGGCGGCTAAAGATAGGCTTCAGGGGGATGGTGAAGACCAGCAAGATCTTTCAGCGCTGGCACCTTCCTTGTGGGAGAAGGAGCCAGACGTTTCCCTTTTCAGAAAATGTTTCTGCCGAGAGCGAGCACCATGAGATGCTGAGTCTCTGGGATAGCAGAGATCCCCAGTGCTGTTGTGGCTAAAGATAGGCTACAGGGGAACGGTGAAGACCAGCAAGATCTTTCAGGGCTGGCACCTTCCTTGTGGGAGAAGGAGCCAGACGTTTGCCTTTTCAGAAAAAGGCTCTGCCGAGAGCGAGCACCATGAGATGCTGAGTCTCTGGGAAAGCAGAGATTCCCAGTACTGTTGCGGCTAAAGATAGGCTGAAGGGGGATGGTGAAGACCAGCAAGATCTTTCAGGGCTGGCACCTTCCTTGTGGGAGAAGGAGCCGTATGTTTGCCTTTTCAGAAAAAGCCTCTGCCGAGAGCGAGCACCATGAGATGCTGAGTCTCTAGGAAAGCAGAGATCCCCAGTGCTGTTGTGCCTGTGGACAGGCTGCAGGGGGACGGTGAAGACCAGCAAGATCTTTCAGGGCTGGCACCTTCCTTGTGGGAGAAGGATCCAGACGTTTGCCTTTTCAGAAAAAGGCTCTGCCGAGAACGAGCACCGTGAGAGGCTGAGTCTCTGGGAAAGCAGAGATCCCCAGTGCTGTTGAGGCTAAAGATAGGCTGCAGGGGGATAGTGAAGACCTTCAAGAGATTTCAGGGCTGGCACCTTCCTTGTGGCAGAAGGAGCCGTAAGTTTGCCTTTTCAGAAAAAGGCTCTGCCGAGAACGAGCACTATGACATGCTGAGTCTCTGGGAAAGCAGAGATCCCCAGTGCTGTTGTGCCTGTGGATAGTCTGCAGGGGGACGGTGAAGACCAGCAAGATCTTTCAGTGATGGCACCTTCCTTGTAGGAGAAGGAGCCAGACATTTGCCTTTCCAGAAAAACTTTCTACCGAGAGCGAGCACCATGAGATGCTGAGTCTCTGGGAAAGCAGAGATCCCCAGTGCTGTTGTGCCTGTGGATAGGCTGCAGGGGGACGGTGAAGACCAGCAAGATCTTTCAGGGCTGGCACCTTCCTTGTGGGAGAAGGATCCAGACGTTTGCCTTTTCAGAAAAAGCCTCTGCCGAGAGCGAGCACCATGAGATGCTGAGTCTCTGGGAAAGCAGAGATCCCCAGTGCTGTTGCGGCTAAAGATAGGCTTCAGGGGGATGGTGAAGACCAGCAAGATCTTTCAGGGCTGGCACCTTCCCTGTGGGAGAAGGAGCCAGATGTTTGCCTTTTCAGAAAAAAGTTTCTGCCGAGAACGAGCACCATGAGATGCTGAGTCTCTGGGAAAGCAGAGATCCCCAGTGCTGTTGCGGCTAAAGATAGACTGCAGGGGGAAAGTGAAGACCTGCAAGATCTTTCAGGGCTGGCACCTTCCTTGTGGGAGAAGGAGCCAGGCGTTTCCCTTTTCAGAAAATGTTTCTGCCGAGAGCGAGCACCATGAGATGCTGAGTCTCTGGGAAAGCAGAGATCCCCAGTGCTGTTGTGCCTGTGGATAGGCTGCAGGGGGACCGTGAAGACCAGCAACATCTTTCAGGGCTGGCACCTTCCTTGTGGGAGAAGGAGCCAGATGTTTGCCTTTTCAGGAAAAGTTTCTGCTGAGAACGACCACCGTGACATGCTGAGTCTCTGGGAAAGCAGAGATCCCCAGTGCTGTTGCGGCTAAAGATAGGCTGCAGGGGGATAGTGAAGACCAGCAAGATCTTTCAGGGCTGGCACCTTCCTTGTGGGAGAAGGAGCCGTAAGTTCGCCATTTCAGAAAAAGGCTCTGCCGAGAGCGAGCACCATGGGATGCTGAGTCTCTGGGAAAGCAGAGATCCCCAGTGCTGTTGTGCCTGAGGATAGGCTGCAGAGGGATACTGAAGACCTGCAAGTTCTTTTAGGTCTGGCACCTTCCTTGTAGGGGAAGGGGCCAGACGTTTTGGTTTTCAGAAAATGTTTCTGCCGAGAGCGAGCACCATTAGATACTGATTCTCTGGGAAAGCAGAGATCCCCAGTGCTGTTGCGGCTAAAGATAGACTGCAGGGGGAAAGTGAAGACCTGCAAGATCTTTCAGGGCTGGCACCTTCCTTGTGGGAGAAGGAGCCGTAAGTTTGCCTTTTCAGAAAAAGGCTCTGTCGAGAGGGAGCACCATGAGATGCTGAGTCTCTGGGAAAGCAGAGATCCCCAGTGCTGTTGTGGCTAAAGATAGGCTACAGGGGAACGGTGAAGACCAGCAAGATCTTTCAGGGCTGGCACCTTTCTTGTGGGAGATGGAGCCAGACTTTTGCCTTTTCAGAAAAAGGCTCTGCCGAGAACGAGAATTGTGATATGCGGAGTCTCTGGGAAAGCAGAGAGCCCCAGTGCTGTTGCGGCTAAAGATAGGCTGCAGGGGGATAGTGAAGACCAGCAAGATCTTTCAGGGCTGCCACCTTCCTTGTGGGAGAAGGAGCCGTAAGTTTGCCTTTTCAGAAAAAGCCTCTGCCGAGAGCGAGCACCATGAGATGCTGAGTCTCTGGGATAGCAGAGATCCCCAGTGCTGTTGTGGCTAAAGATAGGCTACAAGGGAACGGTGAAGACCAGCAAGAAATTTCAGTGCTGGCACCTTCCTTGTGGGAGAAGGAGCCATAAGTTTGACTTTTCAGAAAATGTATCTGCCGAGAACGAGCACTATGACATGCTGAGTCTCTGGGAAAGCAGAGATCCCCAGTGCTGTTGTGCCTGTGGATAGGCTGCAGGGGGACGGTGAAGACCAGCAAGATCTTTCAGGGATGGCACCTTCCTTGTAGGAGAAGGAGCCAGACATTTGCCTTTCCAGAAAAAGTTTCTGCCGAGAACGAGCACCATGACATGCTGAGTCTCTAGGAAAGCAGAGAACCCCAGTGCTGCTCTGGCTAAAGATAGGCTGCAGGGGGACGGTGAAGACCAGCAAGATCTTTCAGGGCTTGCACCTTCCTTGTGGGAGAAGGAGCCGTAAGTTCGCCATTTAGAAAAAGGCTCTGCCGAGAGCGAGCTCCATGGGATGCTGAGTCTCTGGGAAAGCAGAGATCCCCAGTGCTGTTGTGCCTGAGGATAGGCTGCAGAGGGATACTGAAGACCTGCAAGTTCTTTTAGGTCTGGCACCTTCCTTGTGGGGGAAGGAGCCATACGTTTTGGTTTTCAGAAAATGTTTCTGCCGAGAGCGAGCACCATTAGATACTGATTCTCTGGGAAAGCAGAGATCCCCAGTGCTGTTGCGGCTAAAGTAGACTGCAGGGGGAAAGTGAAGACCTGCAAGAGCTTTCAGGGCTGGCACCTTCCTTGTGGGAGAAGGTGCCCGACGTTTGTCTTTTCAGAATAAGGCTCTGTCGAGAACGAGCACCATATGATGCTGAGTCTCTGGGAAAGCAGAGATCCCCAGTGCTGTTGTGCCTGAGGATAGCCTGCAGGGGGTCTGTGAAGACCAGCAAGATCTTTCAGGGCTGGCACCTTCCTTGTGGGAGAAGGAGCCGTAAGTTTGCCTTTTCAGAAAAAGCCTCTGCCGAGAGCGAGCACCATGAGATGCTGAGTCTCTGGGATAGCAGAGATCCCCAGTGCTGTTGTGGCTAAAGATAGGCTACAAGGGAACGGTGAAGACCAGCAAGAAATTTCAGTGCTGGCACCTTCCTTGTGGGAGAAGGAGCCATAAGTTTGACTTTTCAGAAAATGTATCTGCCGAGAACGAGCACTATGACATGCTGAGTCTCTGGGAAAGCAGAGATCCCCAGTGCTGTTGTGCCTGTGGATAGGCTGCAGGGGGACGGTGAAGACCAGCAAGATCTTTCAGGGATGGCACCTTCCTTGTAGGAGAAGGAGCCAGACATTTGCCTTTCCAGAAAAAGTTTCTGCCGAGAACGAGCACCATGACATGCTGAGTCTCTAGGAAAGCAGAGAACCCCAGTGCTGCTCTGGCTAAAGATAGGCTGCAGGGGGACGGTGAAGACCAGCAAGATCTTTCAGGGCTTGCACCTTCCTTGTGGGAGAAGGAGCCGTAAGTTCGCCATTTAGAAAAAAGCTCTGCCGAGAGCGAACTCCATGGGATGCTGAGTCTCTGGGAAAGCAGAGATCCCCAGTGCTGTTGTGCCTGAGGATAGGCTGCAGAGGGATACTGAAGACCTGCAAGTTCTTTTAGGTCTGGCACCTTCCTTGTGGGGGAAGGAGCCATACGTTTTGGTTTTCAGAAAATGTTTCTGCCGAGAGCGAGCACCATTAGATACTGATTCTCTGGGAAAGCAGAGATCCCCAGTGCTGTTGCGGCTAAAGTAGACTGCAGGGGGAAAGTGAAGACCTGCAAGAGCTTTCAGGGCTGGCACCTTCCTTGTGGGAGAAGGTGCCCGACGTTTGTCTTTTCAGAATAAGGCTCTGTCGAGAACGAGCACCATATGATGCTGAGTCTCTGGGAAAGCAGAGATCCCCAGTGCTGTTGTGCCTGAGGATAGCCTGCAGGGGGTCTGTGAAGACCAGCAAGATCTTTCAGGGCTGGCACCTTCCTTGTGGGAGAAGGAGCCAGACGTTTCCCTTTTCACAAAATGTTTCTGCCGAGAGCGAGTACCATGAGATGCTGAGTCTCTGGGAAATCAGAGATCCCCAGTGCTGTTTTGCCTGTGGATAGGCTGCCGGGGGATGGTGAAGACCAGTAAGAACTTTCACGGCTGGCACCTTCCTTGTGGGAGGAGCCAGATGTTTGCCTTTTCAGAAAAAGGCTCTGCCGAGACCGAGCACCATGAGATGCTGAGTCTCTGGGAAAGCAGAGATCCCCAGTGCTGTTGTGCCTGTGGATAGGCTGCAGGGGGACGGTGAAGACCAGCAAGATCTTTCAGGGCTGGCACCTTCCTTGTAGGAGAAGGAGCCAGATAGTTGCCTTTCCAGAAAAAGTTTCTGCCGAGAACGAGCACCGTGACATGTTGAGTCTCTGGGAAAGCAGAGATCCCCAGTGCTGTTGTGGCTAAAGATAGGCTGCAGGGGGATATTGAAGACCTACAAGAGATTTCAGGGCTGGCACCTTCCTTGTGGCAGAAGGAGCCGTAAGTTTGCCTTTTCAGAAAAAGGCTCTGCCGAGAACGAGCACTATGACATGCTGAGTCTCTGGGAAAGCAGAGATCCCCAGTGCTGTTGTGCCTGTGGATAGTCTGCAGGGGGACGGTGAAGACCAGCAAGATCTTTCAGTGATGGCACCTTCCTTGTAGGAGAAGGAGCCAGACATTTGCCTTTCCAGAAAAACTTTCTACCGAGAGCGAGCACCATGAGATGCTGAGTCTCTGGGAAAGCAGAGATCCCCAGTGCTGTTGTGCCTGTGGATAGGCTGCAGGGGGACGGTGAAGACCAGCAAGATCTTTCAGGGCTGGCACCTTCCTTGTGGGAGAAGGATCCAGACGTTTGCCTTTTCAGAAAAAGCCTCTGCCGAGAGCGAGCACCATGAGATGCTGAGTCTCTGGGAAAGCAGAGATCCCCAGTGCTGTTGCGGCTAAAGATAGGCTTCAGGGGGATGGTGAAGACCAGCAAGATCTTTCAGGGCTGGCACCTTCCCTGTGGGAGAAGGAGCCAGATGTTTGCCTTTTCAGAAAAAAGTTACTGCCGAGAACGAGCACCATGACATGCTGAATCTCTGGGAAAGCAGAGAACCCCAGTGCTGTTGTGCCTGTGGATAGGCTGCAGGGGGACGGTGAAGACCAGCAAGATCTTTCAGGGCTGGCACCTTCCTTGTGGGAGAAGGATCCAGATGTTTGCCTTTTCAGAAAAAGCCTCTGCCGAGAGCGAGCACCATGAGATGCTGAGTCTCTGGGAAAGCAGAGATCCCCAGTGCTGTTGCGGCTAAAGATAGGCTACAGGGGGATATTGAAGACCTACAAGAGATTTCAGGGCTGGCACCTTCCTTGTGGGAGAAGGAGCCGTAAGTTTGCCTTTTCAGAAAAAAGGCTCCGTCGAAAACGAGCACCATGACATGCTGAATCTCTGGGAAAGCAGAGATCCCCAGTGCTGTTGTGCCTGTGGATAGGCTGCAGAGGGATACTGAAGACCTGCAAGTGCTTTCAGGGCTGGCACCTTCCTTGTGGGAGAAGGAGCCAGACGTTTGCCTTTTCAGGAAAAGTTTCTGCCGAGAACGAGCACCGTGACATGCTGAGTCTCTGGGAAAGCAGAGATCCCCAGTGCTGTTGCGGCTAAAGATAGGCTGCAGGGGGATAGTGAAGACCAGCAATATCTTTCAGGGCTGGCACCTTCCTTGTGGGAGAAGGAGCCGTAAGTTTGCCTTTTCAGAAAAAGGCTCTGCCGAGAACGAGCACCATGAGATGCTGAGTCTCTGGGAAAGCAGAGATCCCCAGTGCTGTTGTGCCTGTGGATAGGCTGCAGGGGGACCGTGAAGACCAGCAACATCTTTCAGGGCTGGCACCTTCCTTGTGGGAGAAGGAGCCAGACGTTTGCCTTTTCAGAAAAAGGCTCTGCCGAGAGCGAGCACCATGAGATGCTGAGTCTCTGGGAAAGCAGACATCCCCAGTGCTGTTGCGGCTAAAGATAGGCTACAGGGGGATATTGAAGACCTACAAGAGATTTCAGGGCTGGCACCTTCCTTGTGGGAGAAGGAGCCGTAAGTTTGCCTTTTCAGAAAAAAGGCTCCGTCGAAAACGAGCACCATGAGATGCTGAGTCTCTGGGAAAGCAGAGATCCCCAGTGCTGTTGTGCCTGTGGATAGGCTGCAGAGGGATACTGAAGACCTGCAAGTGCTTTCAGGGCTGGCACCTTCCTTGTGGGAGAAGGAGCCAGACGTTTGCCTTTTCAGGAAAAGTTTCTGCTGTGAACGACCACCGTGACATGCTGAGTCTCTGGGAAAGCAGAGATCCCCAGTGCTGTTGCGGCTAAAGATAGGCTGCAGGGGGATAGTGAAGACCAGCAATATCTTTCAGGGCTGGCAACTTCCTTGTGGGAGAAGGAGCCGTAAGTTTGCCTTTTCAGAAAAAGGCTCTGTCGAGAGGGAGCACCATGAGATGCTGAGTCTCTGGGAAAGCAGAGATCCCCAGTGCTGTTGTGGCTAAAGATAGGCTACAGGGGAACGGTGAAGACCAGCAAGATCTTTCAGGGCTGGCACCTTTCTTGTGGGAGATGGAGCCAGACTTTTGCCTTTTCAGAAAAAGGCTCTGCCGAGAACGAGAATTGTGATATGCGGAGTCTCTGGGAAAGCAGAGAGCCCCAGTGCTGTTGCGGCTAAAGATAGGCTGCAGGGGGATAGTGAAGACCAGCAAGATCTTTCAGGGCTGCCACCTTCCTTGTGGGAGAAGGAGCCGTAAGTTTGCCTTTTCAGAAAAAGCCTCTGCCGAGAGCGAGCACCATGAGATGCTGAGTCTCTGGGATAGCAGAGATCCCCAGTGCTGTTGTGGCTAAAGATAGGCTACAAGGGAACGGTGAAGACCAGCAAGAAATTTCAGAGCTGGCACCTTCCTTGTGGGAGAAGGAGCCATAAGTTTGACTTTTCAGAAAATGTATCTGCCGAGAACGAGCACTATGACATGCTGAGTCTCTGGGAAAGCAGAGATCCCCAGTGCTGTTGTGCCTGTGGATAGGCTGCAGGGGGACGGTGAAGACCAGCAAGATCTTTCAGGGATGGCACCTTCCTTGTAGGAGAAGGAGCCAGACATTTGCCTTTCCAGAAAAAGTTTCTGCCGAGAACGAGCACCATGACATGCTGAGTCTCTAGGAAAGCAGAGAACCCCAGTGCTGCTCTGGCTAAAGATAGGCTGCAGGGGGACGGTGAAGACCAGCAAGATCTTTCAGGGCTTGCACCTTCCTTGTGGGAGAAGGAGCCGTAAGTTCGCCATTTAGAAAAAGGCTCTGCCGAGAGCGAGCTCCATGGGATGCTGAGTCTCTGGGAAAGCAGAGATCCCCAGTGCTGTTGTGCCTGAGGATAGGCTGCAGAGGGATACTGAAGACCTGCAAGTTCTTTTAGGTCTGGCACCTTCCTTGTGGGGGAAGGAGCCATACGTTTTGGTTTTCAGAAAATGTTTCTGCCGAGAGCGAGCACCATTAGATACTGATTCTCTGGGAAAGCAGAGATCCCCAGTGCTGTTGCGGCTAAAGTAGACTGCAGGGGGAAAGTGAAGACCTGCAAGAGCTTTCAGGGCTGGCACCTTCCTTGTGGGAGAAGGTGCCCGACGTTTGTCTTTTCAGAATAAGGCTCTGTCGAGAACGAGCACCATATGATGCTGAGTCTCTGGGAAAGCAGAGATCCCCAGTGCTGTTGTGCCTGAGGATAGCCTGCAGGGGTCTGTGAAGACCAGCAAGATCTTTCAGGGCTGGCACCTTCCTTGTGGGAGAAGGAGCCAGACGTTTCCCTTTTCACAAAATGTTTCTGCCGAGAGCGAGTACCATGAGATGCTGAGTCTCTGGGAAAGCAGAGATCCCCAGTGCTGTTGTGCCTGTGGATAGGCTGCAGGGGGACGGTGAAGACCAGCAAGATCTTTCAGGGCTGGCACCTTCCTTGTAGGAGAAGGAGCCAGATAGTTGCCTTTCCAGAAAAAGTTTCTGCCGAGAACGAGCACCGTGACATGCTGAGTCTCTGGGAAAGCAGAGATCCCCAGTGCTGTTGTGGCTAAAGATAGGCTGCAGGGGGATATTGAAGACCTACAAGAGATTTCAGGGCTGGCACCTTCCTTGTGGCAGAAGGAGCCGTAAGTTTGCCTTTTCAGAAAAAGGCTCTGCCGAGAACGAGCACTATGACATGCTGAGTCTCTGGGAAAGCAGAGATCCCCAGTGCTGTTGTGCCTGTGGATAGGCTGCAGGGGGACGGTGAAGACCAGCAAGATCTTTCAGGGATGGCACCTTCCTTGTAGCAGAAGGAGCCAGACATTTGCCTTTCCAGAAAAAGTTTCTGCCGAGAGCGAGCACCATGAGATGCTGAATCTCTGGGAAAGCAGAGATCCCCAGTGCTGTTGTGGCTAGAGATAGGCTGCAGGGGGACGGTGAAGACCTGCAAGTGCTTTCAGGGCTGGCACCTTCCTTGTGGGAGAAGGAGCCAGACGTTTGCCTTTTCAGAAAAAGCCTCTGCCGAGAACGAGCACCGTGACATGCTGAGTCTCTGGGAAAGCAGAGATCCCCAGTGCTGTTGTGCCTGAGTATAGGCTGCAGGGGGACAGTGAAGACCAGCAAGATATTTCAGGGCTGGCACCTTCCTTGTGGGAGAAGGAGCCAGCCGTTTTCCTTTTCAGAAAATGTTTCTGCCGAGAGTGACCACCATGAGATGCTGAGTCTCTGGGAAAGCAGAGATCCCCAGTGTGTTGTGCCTGTGGATAGGCTGCCGGGGGATGGTGAAGACCAGCAAGATCTTTCAGGGATGGCACCTTCCTTGTAGGAGACGGAGCCAGACATTTGCCTTTCCAGAAAAAGTTTCTGCCGAGAACGAGCACCGTGACATGCAGAGTCTCTGGGAAAGCAGAGATCCCCAGTGCTGTTGTGCCTGAGGATAGGCTGCAGAGGGATACTGAAGACCTGCAAGTGCTTTTAGGTTTGGAACCTTCCTTGTGGGAGAAGGAGTCAGACGTTTGCATTTTCAGAAAATGTTTCTGCCGAGAGTGAGCAACATTAGATGCTGATGCTCTGGGAACGCAGAGATCCCCAGTGCTGTTGCGGCTAAAGATAGGCTGCAGGGGGATAATGAATACGTACAAGAGCTTTCAGGGCTGGCACCTTCCTTGTGGGAGAAGGAGCCGTAATTTAGCCTTTTCAGAAAATGGCTCTGTCGAGAACGGGCACCATGAAATGCTGAGTCTCTGGGAAAGCAGAGATCCCCAGTGCTGTTGTGGCTAGAGATAGGCTGCAGGGGGATAGTGAAGACCTGCAAGAGCTTTCAGGGCTGGCAGCTTCCTTGTGGGAGAAGGAGCCGTAAGTTTCCCTTTTCAGAAAATGTTTCTGCCGAGAGCGAGCACCATGAGATGCTGAGTCTCTGGGAAAGCAGAGATCCCCAGTGCTGTTGTGCCTGTGGATAGGCTGCAGGGGGACGGTGAAGACCAGCAAGATCTTTCAGGGCTGGCACCTTCCTTGTGGGAGAAGGAGCCAGATGTTTGCCTTTTCAGAAAAAGGCTCTGCCGAGAGCGAGCACCATGAGATGCTGAGTCTCTGGGAAAGCAGACATCCCCAGTGCTGCTGTGCCTGTGGATAGGCTGCAGGGGGACCGTGAAGACCAGCAAGATCTTTCAGGGCTGGCACCTTCGTTGTGGGAGAAGGAGCCGTAAGTTTGCCTTTTCAGAAACAGGCTCTGCCGAGAGCGAGCACCATGAGATGCTGAGTCTCTGGGAAAGCAGAGATCCCCAGTGCTGTTGTGGCTAAAGATAGGCTGCAGGGGGATAATGAATACGTACAAGAGCTTTCAGGGCTGGCACCTTCCTTGTGGGAGAAGGAGCCGTAATTTAGCCTTTTCAGAAAATGGCTCTGTCGAGAACGGGCACCATGAAATGCTGAGTGTCTGGGAAAGCAGAGATCCCCAGTGCTGTTGTGCCTGTGGATAGGCTGCAGAGGGATACTGAAGACCTGCAAGTGCTTTCAGGGCAGGCACCTTCCTTGTGGGAGAAGGAGCCAGACGTTTGCCTATTCAGAAAAAGGCTCTGTCGAGACCGAGCACCATGAGATGCTGAGTCTCTGGGAAAGCAGAGATCCCCTGTGCTGTTGTGGCTAAAGATAGGCTAAGGGGAACGGTGAAGACCAGCAACATCTTTCAGGGCTGGCACCTTCCTTGTGGGAGAAGGAGCCAGAGGTTTGCCTTTTCAAAAAAGGCTCTGCCGAGAGCGAGCACCATGAGATGCTGAGTCTCTGGGAAAGCAGAGATCCCCAGTGCTGTTACGGCTAAAGATAGGCTGCAGGGGGACGGTGAAGACCTACAAGAGATTTCAGGGCTGGCACCTTCCTTGTGGGAGAAGGAGCCAGACGTTTGCCTTTTCAGAAAAAGGCTCTGTCGAGAACGAGCACCATGAGATGCTGAGTCTCTGGGAAAGCAGAGATCCCCAGTGCTGTTGTGCCTGTGGATCGGCTGCATGGGGACGGTGAAGACCAGCAAGATCTTTCAGGGCTGGCACCTTCCTTGTGGGAGAAGGAGCCAGACGTTTGCCTTTTCAGAAAGAGGCTCTGCCGAGAGCGAGCACCATGAGATGCTGAGTCTCTGGGAAAGCAGAGATCCCCAGTGCTGTTGTGCCTGTGGATAGGGTGCAGAGGGATACTGAAGACCAGCAAGATCTTTCGGGGAGGGCACCTTCCTTGTGGGAGAAGGAGCCGTAAGTTTGCCTTTTCAGAAAATGTTTCTGCCGAGAGCGAGCACCATGAGATGCTGAGTCTCTGGGAAAGCAGAGATCCCCAGTGCTGTTGTGCCTATGGATAGGCTGCAGAGGGATACTGAAGACCAGCAAGATCTTTCAGGGAGGGCACCTTCCTTGTGGGAGAAGGAGCCAGATGTTTGCATTTTCAGAAAATGTTTCTGCCGAGAGCGAGCACCATGAGATGCTGAGTCTCTAGGAAAGCAGAGATCCCCAGTGCTGTTGTGGCTAAAGATAGGCTACAGGGGAACGGTGAAGAACAGCAACATCTTTCAGGGCTGGCACCTTCCTTGTGGGAGAAGGAGCCGTAAGTTTTCCTTTTCAGAAAAAGCCTCTGCCGAGAACGAGCACCATGAGATGCTGAGTCTCTGGGAAAGCAGAGATCCCCAGTGCTGTTGTGCCTGTGGATAGGGTGCAGAGGGATACTGAAGACCAGCAAGAACTTTCAGGGCTGGCACCTTTCTTGTGGGAGAAGGAGCCAGATGTTTGCATTTTCAGAAAATGTTTCTGCCGAGAGCGAGCACCATGAGATGCTGAGTCTCTGGGAAAGCAGAGATCCCCAGTGCTGTTGTGCCTGTGGATAGGCTGCAGGGGGACGGTGAAGACCAGCAACATCTTTCAGGGCTGCCACCTTCCTTGTTGGAGAAGGAGCCGTAAGTTTGCCTTTTCAGAAAAAGCCTCTGCCGAGAACGAGCACCGTGACATGCTGAGTCTCTGGGAAAGCAGAGATCCCCAGTGCTGTTGTGCCTGAGGATAGG
>NW_026061013.1:0-5000 GCF_929443795.1 Astur gentilis
ACGGTGAAGACCAGCAACAGCTTTCAGGGCTGCCACCTTCCGTGTGGGACAAGGAGCCGGACGTGTGCCTTTTCGGAAACAGGCTCTGCCGAGAACGAGAGACTAATCCTGACCCTAACCCTAACCCTAACCCCTAACCCTAACCCTAAGCCCATCCCTAACGACCCTAACCCTAACCCTAACCCTAAGCCCTAACACTAACCCTAATCCTAAACCCTAACCCTAACCCTAACTGTAACCCTAACCCGGACCCTAACTCCTATCTCTAACCCTAAACCTAACCCCTAACCCTAACCGTAACCCTAACAACCTAACCCTAACCCCTAACTCTAACCCTAACCCTAATGGACCCTAACCCTAACCCTAACCCTAACCCCTAACCCTAACCTTAACCCTAACGCCTAACCCTAACCCTAACACCTAAACCTAACCCTAACCCTAATGGCCCTAACCCTAAACCTAAGCCTGACCATAACCCTAACCCTAACCTTAACCCCCTAACCCTAACCCTAACCCTAACCCCTAACCCTAACCCTAAACCCTAACCCTAACCCTAACCCTAACCCTAATGGCCCTAACCCTAACCCTAACCCTTACCCTAACCCTAACCCTAACCCTAACACCTAACCCTAACCCTAACCGAACCCTAACCCTAACCCTAACCCTAACCCTAACCTAACCCTAACCCCTAACCCTAAGCCTAACCCCTAACTGTAAACCTTTTCTGACAATGTGCAGGATGTGTGCCGTTTCCGAAACAGTTTCTGCTGAGGACGAGAGCCATGAGATTTTCCTCCTCTGGGCAAGCCCGTATCCCAGATCCTGTTGTGCCTGTGAATAGGCTGCAGGGGGACGGTGAAGACCAGCAACAGCTTTCAGGGCAGCCACCTTCCGTGTTGGAAAAGGAGCCGGACATGTGTCTTTTCGGAAACAGGCCCTGCCGAAGATGAGAGCCATGAGATGTTCCTCCTCTGGGCAAGCCCGCATCGTGAATCCTGTTGTGCCTGTGAATAGGCTGCAGGGGGACGGTGAAGACCAGCAACAGCTTTCAGGGCTGCCACCTTCCGTGTGGGACAATGAGCCGAACGTGTGCCTTTTCGGAAATAGGCTCTGCCGAGGACGAGAGCCATGAGATGTTACTCCTCTGGGCAAGCCCGGGTCCCAGATCCTGTTGTGCCTGTGAATAGGCTGCAGGGGGACGGTGAAGACCAGCAACAGCTTTCAGGGCTGCCACCTTCCGTGTGGGACAAGGAGCCGGACGTGTGCCTTCTCGGAAACAGGCTCTGCCGAGGACGAGAGCCATGAGATGTTCCTCCTCTGGGCAAGCCCGGGTCCTGAATACTGTCGTACCTGTGAATAGGCTGCAGAGGGACGGTGATGACCAGCAACAGCTTTCAGGGCTGCCACCTTCCTTGTGGGACAAGGTGCCGGACGTGTGCCTTTTCGGA
The DNA here is from genome assembly GCF_929443795.1 of Astur gentilis. NCBI lineage: Eukaryota > Metazoa > Chordata > Aves > Accipitriformes > Accipitridae > Astur > Astur gentilis. Next base: position 1,449 of record NW_026061013.1, read on the forward strand.
ATCGGGCTCTGTAGAGGAAGAGAGCCATGAGATGTTCCTCCTCTGGCCATGCCCGGGTCCTGAATCCTGTTGTGCCTGTGAATAGGCTGCAGGGGGACGGTGAAGACCAGCAACAGCTTTCAGGGCTGCCACCTTCCTTGTGGGACAAGGAGCCAAACGTGTGGCTTTCCGGAATCAGGCTCTGCCGAGGAAGAGAGCCATGAGATGTTCCTCCTCTGGGCAAGCCCAGGTCCCAGATCCTGTTGTGCCTGTGAATAGGCTGCAGGGGGACGGTGAAGACCAGCAACAGCTTTCTGGGCTGCCACCTTCCGTGTGGGACAAGGAGCCGGAAGTGTGCCTTTTCGAAAAGAGGCCCTGCCGAGGACGAGAGCCATGAGATGTTCCTCCTCTGGGCAAGCACGGGTCCCAGATCCTGTTGTACCTGTGAATAGGCTGCAGGGGGATGGTGAAGACCAGCAACAGCTTTCAGGGCTGCCACCTTCCGTGTGGGACAAGGAGCCGGACGTGTGCCTTTTCGGAAACAGGCTCTGCCGAGATCGAGAGACTAATCCTGACCCTAACCCTAACCCTAACCCCTAACCCTAACCCTAAGCCCATCCCTAACGACCCTAAACCTAACCCTAACCCTAAGCCCTAACACTAACCCTAATCCTAAACCCTAACCCTAACCCTAACTGTAACCCTAACCCGGACCCTAACTCCTATCTCTAACCCTAAACCTAACCCTTAACCCTAACCGTAACCCTAACAACCTAACCCTAACCCCTAACTCTAACCCTAACCCTAATGGACCCTAACCCTAACCCTAACCCTAACCCCTAACCCTAACCCTAACCCTAACGCCTAACCCTAACCCTAACACCTAACCCTAACCCTAACCCTAATGGCCCTAACCCTAAACCTAAGCCTGACCATAACCCTAACCCTAACCTTAACCCCCTAACCCTAACCCTAACCCTAACCCCTAACCCTAACCCTAAACCCTAACCCTAACCCTAACCCTAACCCTAATGGCCCTAACCCTAACCCTAACCCTTACCCTAACCCTAACCATAACCCTAACACCTAACCCTAACCCTAACCGAACCCTAACCCTAACCCTAACCCTAACCCTAACCTAACCCTAACCCCTAACCCTATGCCTAACCCCTAACTGTAAACCTTTTCTGACAATGTGCAGGATGTGTGCCGTTTCCGAAACAGTTTCTGCTGAGGACGAGAGCCATGAGATTTTCCTCCTCTGGGCAAGCCCGTATCCCAGATCCTGTTGTGCCTGTGAATAGGCTGCAGGGGGACGGTGAAGACCAGCAACAGCTTTCAGGGCTGCCACCTTCCGTGTTGGAAAAGGAGCCGGACGTGTGTCTTTTCGGAAACAGGCCCTGCCGAAGATGAGAGCCATGAGATGTTCCTCCTCTGGGCAAGCCCGGGTACCAGATCCTGTTGTGCCTGTGAATAGGCTGCAGGGGGACGGTGAAGACCAGCAACAGCTTTCAGGGCTGCCACCTTCCGTGTGGGACAAGGAGCCGGACGTGTGCCTTCTCGGAAAAAGGCTCTGCCGAGGACGAGAGCCATGAGATGTTCCTCCTCTGGGCAAGCCCGGGTCCTGAATACTGTCGTACCTGTGAATAGGCTGCAGAGGCACGGTGAAGACCAGCAACAGCTTTCAGGGCTGCCACCTTCCTTGTGGGACAAGGTGCCGGACGTGTGCCTTTTCGGAATCGGGCTCTGCCGAGGAAGAGAGCCATGAGATGTTCCTCCTCTGGGCATGCCCGGGTCCTGAATCCTGTTGTACCTGTGAATAGGCTGCAGGGGGATGGTGAAGACCAGCAACAGCTTTCCGGGCTGCCACCTTCCGTGTGGGACAAGGAGCCGGACGTGTGCCTTTTCGGAAACAGGCTCTGCCGAGATCGAGAGACTAATCCTGACCCTAACCCTAACCCTAACCCCTAACCCTAACCCTAAGCCCATCCCTAACGACCCTAACCCTAACCCTAACCCTAAGCCCTAACACTAACCCTAATCCTAAACCCTAACCCTAACCCTAACTGTAACCCTAACCCGGACCCTAACTCCTATCTCTAACCTTAAACCTAACCCCTAACCCTAACCGTAACCCTAACAACCTAACCCTAACCCCTAACTCTAACCCTAACCCTAATGGACCCTAACCCTAACCCTAACCCTAACCCCTAACCCTAACCCTAACCCTAACGCCTAACCCTAACCCTAACACCTAACCCTAACCCTAACCCTAATGGCCCTAACCCTAAACCTAAGCCTGACCATAACCCTAACCCTAACCTTAACCCCCTAACCCTAACCCTAACCCTAACCCCTAACCCTAACCCTAAACCCTAACCCTAACCCTAACCCTAACCCTAATGGCCCTAACCCTAACCCTAACCCTTACCCTAACCCTAACCCTAACCCTAACACCTAACCCTAACCCTAACCGAACCCTAACCCTAACCCTAACCCTAACCCTAACCCTAACCTAACCCTAACCCCTAACCCTATGCCTAACCCCTAACTGTAAACCTTTTCTGACAATGTGCAGGATGTGTGCCGTTTCCGAAACAGTTTCTGCTGAGGACGAGAGCCATGAGATTTTCCTCCTCTGGGCAAGCCCGTATCCCAGATCCTGTTGTGCCTGTGAATAGGCTGCAGGGGGACGGTGAAGACCAGCAACAGCTTTCAGGGCTGCCACCTTCCGTGTTGGAAAAGGAGCCGGACGTGTGTCTTTTCGGAAACAGGCCCTGCTGAAGATGAGAGCCATGAGATGTTCCTCCTCTGGGCAAGCCCGGGTCCCAGATCCTGTTGTGCCTGTGAATAGGCTGCAGGGGGACGGTGAAGACCAGCAACAGCTTTCAGGGCTGCCACCTTCCGTGTGGGACAAGGAGCCGGACGTGTGCCTTCTCGGAAACAGGCTCTGCCGAGGACGAGAGCCATGAGATGTTCCTCCTCTGGGCAAGCCCGGGTCCTGAATACTGTCGTACCTGTGAATAGGCTGCAGAGTGACGGTGAAGACCAGCAACAGCTTTCAGGGCTGCCACCTTCCTTGTGGGACAAGGTGCCGGACGTGTGCCTTTTCGGAATCGGGCTCTGCCGAGGAAGAGAGCCATGAGATGTTCCTCCTCTGGGCATGCCCGGGTCCTGAATCCTGTTGTGCCTGTGAATAGGCTGCAGGGGGACGGTGAAGACCAGCAACATCTTTCCGGCCTCCCACCTTCCGTGTGGGACAAGGAGACGGATGTGTGCCTTTCCGGAATCAGGCTCTGCCGAGGACGAGAGCCATGAGATGTTCCTCCTCTGGGCAAGCCCGGGTCCCAGATCCTGTTGTGCCTGTGAATAGGCTGCAGGGGGACGGTGAAGACCAGCAACATCCTGCAGGGGTGCCAACTTCCGTGTGGGACAAGGAGCCGGACGTGTGCCTTTCCGGAATCAGGCTCTGCCGAGGACGAGAGCAATGAGATGTTCCTCCTCTGGGCAAGCCCGGGTCCCAGATCCTGTTGTACCTGTGAATAAGCTGCAGGGGGACGGTGAAGACCAGCA